>NW_023270433.1:46455893-46470021 GCF_011800145.1 Mirounga leonina | reverse complement strand
TCTTTCTTTCTTTCTTTCTTTCTTTCTTTCTTTCTTTCTTTCTTTCTCTTTTCAATTTATTTGTTGCATGAATGGGATTGTTAGTTCTGGAGTTTTCTGAAGTCTGAGCTTTGCAGAATGCTTCTTCATGATGACAGTTAACATTTTTCTCTGTCACCTGTATTTCTTGTAATTTATTATTTAGATCTAGAGTCTGGATGTGATTCAAGTTGGATATTTTGGCAAAAACACTTTATAAGTAGTATAAACTTCTACCAAAAGGCACATAATCTGGTTGCTTCTCCATGATTATAGCAGCCATTGATAATTATTTCTTAAATCTATTATTTCCTTAGTGGTCACAAAATGGTGGCATTCTAATTCTACCATCCCTGCTTCATTTAATAGCTGAAATACTTCTATAAAGAGAAAGCTTCCTTTGCTATCTACTTGTTTGCCCTCAGGTATATATAAGAAAGACAGGGGAAGTATTCTATTTTTAAATTTATTTATAGGTTTTAAAACTAATGATTTGAGCTTCCAGCATCTTTCAGAGGTGACTAATGATTTTTGAATTATTGTAAACTTGTGGATTTGAACATAATTGATGTGTTTTCATCCACTATAATTATCATTCCTATTGATTCTCAAGGCCTGTCTTTGGCCATTGAGAGCCTCTGCAAGTTGGTTCCTGAGACTTTTAATGTGACTCCAGTAGTCTTTGACAGAATCCTTGATTTTTGGTATGGCAACGTATTCCAGTTTTATCTTATACTTTTCATGTACTATATATAGAATCAACCATTTCTCCAAGGAGCATTGATTCTTTTTAATGGAGAATGGTATTTAAAAAGTACATTGTCAGTGCTGAGGACCTTATTGCCACCCAGCAGGCCATGATATTTCAAGGCCTTTATGTTTACATATAAAACATAAATTTAGCTTCTTTGCTCAGAATATTTACACATATTTTCACTTACATGAATGTCCAGGGGGTTGTTGAAAATTCAATGGTGTGAGTCTTTGGGCCTATCTTTGAGCCCAGAGGGCCCCCAAGTCATTGTTACAACAAAAAATGCCACCAAAAAATATCCAAAATACCCCATAGGGTGGCTCCCTTAGAAAAATCACTGATTTCAATGACACATGGATAGAGGGAGATGAGATCAAAGGGATGATTTCATTATAAAATAAAAAATCTTCTGCTTTACGATTTGTCTACCTCCCTTCCACACACCCCCAACTGGATCCAGACTTTGTGTGTGCTCGGGAAGTTTGAACTTCTTCAGGTGTACTCATGGAAGTATACTGCACTCAGTTCAGGCATAAAATCATTTATTTCTTCATTTTATCAAATTTTATCTTCCCATTGAAGCTTGTTCTTGAATAAAGTTTTCCTTTATTGTTAAATCATGGCAGAGACCCCACTTAAAAACATTAGGCCAATCTTGGCCTGTGTACCTTATAATACCAGTAATGTACAGTTCTTGTTTGCCAGAAATTTCATGATGAAAGAGCCTTCTCAAGTTGAAGAGAACTCAGTAGGCCATCACATGCCGAGGGGGAGAGCATCAGTATCCAAACATTACCTACTACTGAAGTGACTTTATGCTAAAGTTAGACATGTTGAATAACACAGTGATATAGGAGTCAGTAATTATTTCTGAAACTAAGTTGTGTGTATCCAGACTTCTCTCTCTCTTATTTTGGAGGACTGGCATTAATATTAGGATCAAGTGCATCTCACAACCGTTACTATTGTAAATTGAATATTGAGAGGGGGAATGAGAGGTTGAGTTAGTGGAAAACATTGTCTCAAAGTAGAGAGAGACTCTGTGAGCTTAATTTCTTGAAAATATGCTGAGGGGAACCTGGGTGGCTCAATCGGTTAAGCGTCTGCCTTTTGCTCAGGTCATGATCTGGGGTCCTGGGATCCAGCCCTGTGTGGGGCTCCCTGCTCAGCAGGGAGTCGGCTTCTCCCTCTCCCTTTGCCCCTCCCCTCCGCTCATGCTCTTTCTCAAATAAATAAAATCTTAAAAAAAGAAAATATGCTGAAAAGAGCAACAAATTGAGAATTTTACTTCATCTTAATTTTCTTGTGAAGATTGTTATTTAGCATAAGTTACACATTTAATTTGCTTTTTTCCCCTCACAAATGTGTTACTTCTGAACTATGTTGAGTAATCTTTTTTTTTTAAGATTTATTTATTTATTTGAGAGAGAGAGAGAGAGAGCCCACGCACGCGTGCTCGTGAGCAGGGGCGGAAGGGGCAGAGGGAGAGGGAAAAAGAGAATCCTCAAGAAGACTCCCCTCTGAGAACAGAGCCAGACATGGGGCTCAATCCCAGGGCCCCAAGATCATGACCTGAACTGAAATCCAGAGTCAGCTGCTCAACCAACTGAGCCACCCAGGCACCCCTATGTTGAGTACTCTTTCATTAGAGATAATTGATACATTTCTGATAAAGTGTATTTTCTTTCCAGGGCTCTTGCATAAAACCCATCCTAAAAAATGTAGTGATTTTTTTGAAACTTTTTTTAATTTTAGGAGGCTTCTTTGTTAAGAAAAAAAGCCATGCGCGTGCACACACACACACACACACCTATACACATATCTCAGCAGAATCAATTGGCTTGAAGATCTGGTAATCTGATATGCTGTGGATCCAGTCCTGCAGTCAAGCTTTCATCTTTATGAGTCATTGTGAATTGGAACCTGAATTTTTTTCTCATCTGAAATTGTTGCTTTTGTGTAGATCCAATCACACAGCACAGACCCAATCAAAAATTAACTTCTGCATGGCCCAAGAAACTGCATAATCAGATGTTAAGATCCTTGGAAGAGGAATGTTATCTCTATTTCCATTCACTCCTCACTCTTCCGTAATCTGGCTTTCACACAGAATTAGTAACCAATTTCACACAAAATCAAGTAACTAATTGCCAAGGTAACCAATGGCTTTCTTCTTGCTAGATCCAGTAATCCCAGCCTCATCTCTTGCAGTTTCTTCTGTGCAGCTTTGGATCCTGATGAACCCTTTTTTCTTGCTGTTCTTAACTTTCTTGCTTCTGATGAAGCTGTTCTCTCATATATTACTGATCACATATGTCATGTATGTGATGTAAATAATACCAACACATTTACATCCTTCTAAAAATATATTCTTAATCTACATTTAGTTCATCCATGTTTTTAGTAACAATGCTAAAATAAAATCTTGAATTATTAGCTAGTAAAATATTTACTTATCCATTAAAAATTGGATATTGAATCTCTCGTAAGTATCAGATACTATTTGCTAGGTACAAATGATGAGCAAGTCAGAAACTATTAATTACAAAAGATGGTAACTTCCATGAAATAAAAGCCCTGGATGCTATTTGAATGCATAATGAGAGTCTGGTGGTCAAAGAGATGGAGGGTGTTGAGATCTGCAGGATTACATTGGTATTAACTAATCAAAGGTGTGGGTCAGTAGTTGCAAGGAGGAACATTCCAGGTTGAAGGAATTGCATGTGGCAACCTCTGGGGTGGGACAAAGCATATGCATATTGAAGGAACTGTGGTTGGAGCACAGGGATGGAGGAGGAGAATATGGCTGGCTATAGTTGGAGACATAAGCACTGCAAAATCCTGTAGGGCTGTATAGGCCATCTGAAGCCTTTTTATCTTTATCTTACAAAAAGAAGCCTGGGGCACCTGGGTGACTCAGTCAGTTAAGCGGCCAACTCTTGATTTCAGTTCAGGTCATGATCTCAGGGTCCTGGGATAGAGTCCCTCGTCTGGCTCTGCGTTCAGTGGGGAGTCTGCTTGAGGATTCTCTCTCTTCCTCTCCCTCTGCCCTTCCCCCACTGGCACATGTGCCAGTTCTCTCTCTCTCTCTCACTCAAATAAATAGATCTTAAAAAAAAAGAGAGAAGCCATTTATGGGTTTGAGCAGAGAAGCGATATGATCAGATTTTTAGTTAAATTTAAAAAATCACTTTCCATGCACTTTGGAGAATGGTTTGGAGAAGCTAGAATGGATACTGGTGGACCAGTAGTTCAAAAGATAGATTATGGTACTTTGGACTAAAGTGTTTGCACCTAAGATGGAAAGAAGGAGAAACCTTTAAGATATATTTAAGAAATAATTTCAACAGAGTTTAGCAATAAACTTGAGATAACAGATGAGGAAGAAGGTGTTAGGCAGGTTTGTACAACTGGAGAGGTTGGTAATTATGGTCACCAAAATAGGGAACACTGGATGAGAATGCAGTTTGAGGTGAAGATGATGGGTTCAGGATAGAGAGCTTGAACTTGAGACATGGTGATATATCCAGATGGAAATATTTATTGTTAGAAAGATGGGTCTATAGCTCAGAGAGGAGTGCATATTCCTAATATGGACTAATTTATACTAATAAATGAAGAAATGAAAATTTCTGGCACAAATTTTAGTATAGAAGATTAGTTTACTTTTCAATTAATTCTGAACATATTCTACCAAAAAAATTTGATAATATATGTTGATACCACCTCTTCTGTCTCTCAGTTTGCTCATTCTGAAGACATTTTTCATAATCCTTTACATTGTTAATCCTGTTTTATTTAAAAAATTGCACATTCAAGATTTTCTTTGATTACTTGTATATAAGGACCAGTTCCCAAGACATAAACATAATTCAAATTCAAACTTAGAATAATCTACTGAAAAAAATTCAGAGAACTAAATGAAAGAAAAAAAAGCCAGGAGAAAGCATTTACTACATACTGTTCCTGATAAGAGTTTCTTCTAAAATTTATCTCTCTATATTCATTCTTACCAAATGAGAGAAAAATAAGCAAAACAATATTATTAGAAAATAATTTAAAAATAACATCCTTTCTGAATGAAGAATTTTTTCATGGTTGTTCTTTCCTATGTACAAGCTGTGTTGATTATTCCATTCATCTGTTAGCTATTCAGCAAATATTTATTGAGCATCTGTTATGTCCCAGTCACTCTTCTAGACCCTTAAGATACATCAGTGATGGTGGGCGGAGCAAGATGGCGGAGGAGTAGGAGACCTGGATTTCGTCTGGTCTCAGGAATTCAGCTGGATAGGGATCAAGCCATTCTGAACACCTACAAACTCAACAGGAGATCGAAGAAAAGAATAGCAACAACCCTCTCATCAGAAAAGCGACCACTTTCTGGAAGGTAGGACATGTGGAGAAGTGAATCCGAGGTGATATTCGGGAGGATAGATGGCGGGGGTGGGGGCCTCCGTCAGCCACTTCTGGCAAGTAATAGAGCTGCGGAGCACAAAATCCGAACTTTTAGAGGTCGGCTCCGCTGAGGGAGGTCACTCCAGTGGCTAAGCAAGGGGTGGAACCCTTGCGGGACAGTGTGGTCTCAGGACCCTTAGGGTCACAGAAATACCGGGGGTGCCTGAGTGCGGCAGAGCTCCCAGGTATCAGAGCGGGGAAGCCGGCTGCAGAGATGGAGCCAAGGAGTGGGCTCTCAGCTCGGGGTTGCCATAGACCATGATCTGGGGCACAGTCGGGCCACTGCTCCTCCAGCAGGGACCCAACAAGTGGCAGATCCGGGCAGACTCCCCTTCCTCCCCCGGGAGGAGCGGCACGGGAGCGCACCACAGGGATCTGCTGGGTTTGGAGACTCCACACAGGGTCGGGTGCCAGAGATAGAAACGCGCGGTCACAGGCCGGGTGAGCATGGAGTGCGGCCGGACACCGGGGAGACGGGAGTGACTGACTGCTTTTCTCTGGGGGCACACTGAGGAGTGGGGCCCCGAGTTCTTGGTTCCTCTGGGGCGGAGATTGGGAGGCCAACATTTTCACTCTTCTCCTCCAAAGCTGTACTGAAAGCTTGCAGGGAACAAAAGCTCCCAAGAGCAAACCCCAGCAGATTATTTGGCCCGGACTGGGCAAGGGCGGGGCAATTCTGCCTCCAGCAAAGACATTTGGGAACTACGGCAACAGGACCCTTCCCCAGAAGATCAGCGAGAACAGCCAGCCAAGACCAAGTTTACCGATCAATGAGAACAGCAGAACTCCAGCACTAGGGGAATACTGCACATAGAATCCATGGCTTTTTTACCATGATTCTTTAGTCTTTCAAAGTTAATTTTTTTAACTTTTTAAAAAAATTTTTCGTTTTCCCTTGTTCAACCAGCATCTTATCAATCCCTTTTTTAAAAAACATTTTTATTTTTCATTTTTAGAGTCATATTCTATCCCTTCATAGTAGTTACCCTTATTTTTGGCATATATATATAAGTTGTTCTCTCTTTAAAATTTTGAGATACAGTTTCTTCTAACAGATCAAAATATACCCTAAATCTCTAGTGTATGGCTTTGTTCTAGTCTCCTGCCTAATCACATTCTCTCCCCCTTTTTTCTTTTTTTTTTAAATCCTCTCCTTTCTTTTTTCAAACAACTTCTTATCAATTCCTTTTATAAAATTTTTTATAATTTTCATCTTTAGAGTGATATTCCATCCCTTCATCATATCAACCCTTATTTTTGTACATATATAAGTTTTTCTTTCTTCAAAATTTTGGGAGGCACTTTCTTCTAACAGACCAAAATGCCCCCAAAATCTAGTGAGTGGCACTGATCTATGCACCAGCCTGATCATATTTGATCATATTCTGCTTTTTTTTGTTTGTTTGTTTTGGTCTGTTTTTGTTTGTTTTTATCTTTTATCTTTTTCTTTTTTTTTTCTTTTTCTTTTTTCTCTCTTTCCCTTTCTTTTCCCCTGGCTTCAGGTCTTTTCTGATTTGTTTAGAGTATATTTTCTGGGGACGTTGTTACCCTGTTAGTATTTTGTTCTCTTGTTCACCTATTCTCCTCTGGACAAAATGACAAGACGGAAAAAATTACCTCAACAAAAAGAACAAGAGGTAGTACCGACTGCCAGGGACCTACTCAATACGGACATTAGTACAATGTCAAATCTAGGGTTCAGAATCATCACTTTAAAGATACTAGCTGGGCTTGAAAAAAGCATGGATGTTATTAGAGAAACCCTTTCTGGAGAAATAAAGGAACTAAAATCTAACCAAGTTGAAATCAAAAAGGCTATTAATGAGGTGCAATCAAAAGTGGGAGTGCTAACTGCTAGGATAAATGGGGCAGAAGAGAGAATCAGTGATATAGAAGACCAAATGATGGAAAATAAAGAAGCTGAGAAAAAGATAAACAACTACTGGATCACGAGGGCAGAATTCGAGAGATAAGTGATACCATAAGACAAAACAACATTAGAATAATTGGGATCCCAGAAGAAGAAGAAAGAGAGAGAGGGGCAGAAGGTATATTGGAGCAAATTATAGCAGAGAACTTCCCTAATTTGGGGACGGAAACAGGCATCAAAATCCAGGAGGCACAGAGAACCCCTCTCAAAATCAAGAAAAATAGGTCAACACCCTGACATCTAATAGTAAAACTTACGAGTCTCAGAGACAAAGAGAAAATCCTGAAAGCAGCTCGGGAGAAGAGATATGTAACCTACAATGGTAGAAACATTAGACTGGCAAAAGACCTATCCACAGAGACCTGGCAGGCCAGAAAGGACTGGCAGGATATATTCAGAGCACTAAATGAGAAAAATATGCAGCCAAGAATACTATACCCAGCTAGGCTGTCATTGAAAATAGAAAGAGAGATAAAAAGCTTCCAGGACAAACAAAAACTAAAGGAATTTGCAAACATGAAACCAGCCCTACAAGAAATCTTGAAAGGGGTCCTCTAAGCAAAGAGAGAGCCTAAAAACAACATAGACCAGAAAGGAACACAGACAATATATGGTAACAGTCACCTTACAGGCAATACAATGGCACTAAATTCCTATCTTTCAATAGTTACCCTGAATGTAAATGGGCTCAATGCCCCAATCAAAAGACACAGGCTATCAGATTGGATTAAAAAACAAGACCCATCGATATGCTGTCTGCAAGAGACTCATTTTAGACCCAGAGACACCCCCAGATTGAAAGTGAGGGGATGGAAAACCATTTACCATGCTAATGGACATCAAAAGAAACCTGGGGTGGCAATCCTTTTATCAGACAAATTAGATTTTAAACCAAACTGTAATAAGAGATGAGGAAAGACACTATATCCTACTTAAAGGGTCTATCCAACAAGAAGATCTAACAATTGTAAATATCTATGCCCCTAACATGGGAGCAGCCAATTATATAAGGCAGTTAATAACAAAAGCAAAGAAACACATTGACAACAATACAATAATAGTAGGGGATTTTAACACCACCCTCACTGAAATGGACAGATCATGTAAGCAAAAGATCAACAAGGAAATAAAGACTTTAAATGACACACTGGACCAAATGGACTTCACAGACATATTCAGAACATTCCATCCCAAAGCAACAGAATACACATTGTTCTCTAGTCCCCATGGAACATTCTCCAGAATAGATCACATCCTAGGTCACAAATCAAGTCTCAACTGGTACCAAAAGCTTGGGATCATTCCCTGCCTATTTTCAGACCACAATGCTTTTGAAACTAGAACTCAATCACAAGAGGAAAGTCAGAAAGAACTCAAATACATGGAGGCTAAAGAGCATCCTACTAAAGAATGAATGGGTCAACCAGGAAATTAAAGAAGAATTAAAAAAATTCATGGAAACCAATGAAAATGAAAACACAACTGTTCAAAATCTTTGGGATGCAGCAAAGGCAGTCCTCAGAGGACAGTATATAGCAATACAAGCCTTTCTCAAGAAACAAGAAAGGTCTCAAATATACAACCTAACCCTACACCTAAAGGAGCTAGAGAAAAAACAGCAAATAAAGCCAAAACCCAGCAGGAAAAAAGAAATAATAAAGATCAGAGCAGAAATCAATTAAATAGAAACCAAAAGAACAGAACAGATTAACAAAACTAGGAGCTGGTTCTTTGAAAGAATTAACAAGATTGATAAACCCCTGACCAGACTTATTAAAAAGAGAAGAGAAATGACCCAAATCAACAAAATCATGAATGAAAGAGGAGAGATCACAACCAACACCAAAGAAATAGAAACAATTATAAGAACATATTATGAGCAACTCTTTGCCAGCAAATTAGATAACCTGGAAGAAATGGATGCATTCCTAGAGATGTATCAACTACCAAAACTGAACCAAGAAGAAATAGAAAACCTGAACAGACCTATAACCACTAAGGAAATTGAAGAAGTCATCAAAAATCTCCCAAAAAACAAAAGCCCAGGGCCAGATGGCTTCCCAGGGGAATTCTACCAAACATTTCAAGAAGAATTAATACCTATTCTTCTGAAACTGTTCCAAAAAATAGAAATGGAAGGAAAACTTCCAAACTCGTTTTATGAGGCTACCATTACCTCGATCCCAAAACCAGACAAAGACCCCATCAAAAAGGAGAATTACAGACCAATATCCTTGATGAACATGGATGCAAAAATTCTCACCAAAATACTAGCCAATAGGATCCAACAGTACATTAAAAGGATTATTCACCACGACCAAGTGGGATTTATCCTTGGGCTGCAAGGTTGGTTCAACATCCGCAAATCAATCAACGTGATACAATACATTAACAAAAGAAAGAACAAGAGTCATATGATCCTCTCAATAGATGCAGAAAAAGCATTTGACAAAGTACAGCATCCTTTCTTGATCAAAACTCTTCAGAGTATAGGGATAGAGGGTACATACCTCAATATCATAAAAGCCATCTATGAAAAACCTACAGTGAATATCATTCTCAATGGGGAAAGACTGAGAGCTTTCCCCCTAAGGTCAGGAACGTGGCAGGGATATCCAATATCACCATTGCTATTCAACATAGTATTAGAAGTCCTAGCCACAGCAATCAGACAACAAAAAGAAATCAAAGGCATCCAAATCGGCAAAGAAGAAGTCAAACTCTCACTCTTTGCAGAGGATATGATACTTTATGTGGAAAACCCCAAAGACTCCACCCCAAAACTGCTAGAACTCATACAGGAATTCAGTAAAGTGGCAGGATATAAAATCAATGCACAGAAGTCAGTGGCATTCCTATACACCAACAACAAGACAGAAGAAAGAGAAATTAAGGAGTCAATCCCATTTACAATTACACCCAAAACCATAAGATACCTAGGAATAAATCTAACCAAAGAGGCAAAGGATCTGTACTCAGAAAACTATAAAATACTCATGAAAGAAATTGAGGAAGACACAAAGAAATGGAAAAACGTTCCATGCTCATGGATTGGAAGAACAAATATGGTGAAGATGTCCATGCTACCTAGAGCAATCTACACATTCAATGCAATCCCCATCAAAATACCATCCACTTTTTTCAAAGAAATGGAACAAATAATCCTAAAATTGGTATGGAACCAGAAAAGACCCCGAATAGCCAGAGGAATGTTGAAAAAGAAAAGCAAAGCTGGCGGTATCACAATTCCAGACTTCCAGCTCTAGTACAAAGCTGTCATCATCAAGACAGTATGGTACTGGCACAAAAACAGATGCATAGATCAGTGGAACTGAATAGAGAGCCCAGAAACGGACCCTCAACTCTATGGTCAACTAATCTTCGACAAAGCAGGAAAGAATGTCCAGTGGAAAAAAGACAGTCTCTTCAACAAATGGTGCTGGGAAAATTGGACAGCCACATGCAGAAGAATGAAACTGGACCACTTCCTTACGCCACACACAAAAATAGCCTCCAAATGGATGAAAGACCTAAATGTGAGACAGGAATCGATCAACATCCTAGAGGAGAACACAGGCAGCAACCTCTTTGACCTCAGCTGCAGCAACTTCTTCCTAGAAACATCGCCAAAGGCAAGGGAAGCAAGGGCAAAAATGAACTATTAGGACTTCATTAAGATAAAAAGCTTTTGCACAGCAAAAGAAACAGTCAACAAAACCAAAAGACAACCGACAGAATGGGAGAAGATATTTGCAAATGACATAGCAGATAAAGGGCTAGTATCCAAAATCTATAAAGAACTGATCAAAGTCAACACCCAAAGAACAAATGATCCAATCAAGAAATGGGCAGAAGACATGAACAGACATTTTTCCAAAGAAGACATCCAAATGGCCAACAGACACATGAAAAAGTGCTCAACATAGCACGGCATCAGGGAAATCCAAATCAAAACCTCAATGAGATACCACCTCATACCAGTCAGAATGGCTAAAATTAACAAGTCAGGAAACAACAGATGTTGGCGGGGATGCGGAGAAAGGGGAACCCTCCTACACTGTTGGTGGGAATGCAAGCTGGTGCAGCCACTCTGGAAAACAGAATGGAGGTTCCTCAAAAAGTTGAAAATAGAGCTACCGTATGACCCAGCAATTGCACTACTGGGTATTTACCCCAAAGATACAAATGTAGGGATCCAAAAGGGTACGTGCACCCCGATGTTTATAGTAGCAATGTCCACAATAGCCAAACTGTGGAAAGAGCCAAGATGTCCATCGACAGATGAATGGATAAAGAAGAGGTGGTATATATACACAATGGAATATTATGCAGCCATCAAAAGGAATGAGATCTTGTCATTTGCAACGACATGGATTGAACTGGAGGGTATTATGCTGAGTGAAATAAGTCAGAGAAAGACATGTACCATGATCTCACTGATATGAGGAATTCTCTTTTTTTAAAGATTTTATTTATTTATTTGAGAGAGAGAATGAGATAGAGAGCATAAGAGGGGGGAGGGTCAGAGAGAGAGGCAGACTCCCTGCTGAGCAGGGAGCCCGACATGGGACTCGATCCCGGGACTCCAGGATCATGACCTGAGCCGAAGGCAGTCACTTAACCAACTGAGCCACCCAGGCACCCGATATGAGGAATTCTTAATCTCAGGAAACAAACTGAGGGTTGCTGGAATGGTGGGGGTGGGAGGGATGGGGTGGCTGGGTGATAGACCTTGGGGAGGGTATGTGCTATGGTGAGTGCTGTGAATTGTGCAAGACTGTTGAATCACAGATCTGTACCTCTGAAACAAATAAAGCAATATGTGTTAAGAAGAAAAAAAAAAGAAGATAGCAGGAGGGGAAGAATGAAGGGGGGGAAATCGGAGGGGGAGATGAACCATGAGAGACGATGGACTCTGAAAAACAAACTGAGGGTTCTAGAGGGGATGGGGGTGGGAGGATGGGTTAGCCTGGTGATGGGTATTAAAGAGGGCACATTCTGCATGGATCACTGGGTGTTATGCACAAACAATGAATCATGGAACACTACATCAAAAACTAATGCTGTAATGTATGGTGATTAACGTAACAATAAAAAATTTTTTAAAAAAAGGTAAACACAATTAAGAAAGAAAATACTGAGTCTTTAAAAACAAAAAAACAAAACAAAACAAAAAGATACATCAGTGACAAAACAGTAAAAGATGCCTGTCTTCATGGCTCTTACATAACAGCAGGGACAGCAATTTCTGTTGTAAAGTCAATCACATTATAGGCATAGCACTTAAAAGAGTGCTTCATGTTTTTATCTTACATGATCAAACATACAAGGTCTGGCCTATGAGAAATCAATACCCACGTTACAGGAAGACTTCTAAAATAATTTTTGTTATATGAATGAATCAATAATAAAACCATTTCCTCAATAATCATAAACAAAATGCAAAGTGATTGTTCACCTCAGAGAAACCTTGGCCGAGTTAAAATAAAAGTTTCAAGAAATAGACTTTGGTACCCAAATAAGGCATGTTAGGTTTAGATTTTTTAAAAGATTTTATTTATTTGACACATATATATAGAGAGAGATAGTGAGAGAGAGAGCACAAGCAGGGGGAGCTGCAGGCAGAAGGAGACGGAGAAGCAAGCTCTCTGCTAGCAAGGAGCCAGACACAGGGCTCCATTCCAGGACCCTGGGATCATGACCTGAGCCAAAGACAGATGCTTAACTGACTGAGCCACCCAGATGTCCCTAGGTTTAGATTTTTAATTTTGCTATTCCCATACTAAATGCATATGCATAATTCAATGCTGAAAAACTGGATATGGTTATAAACCAAGGCATAGTTGAAATGAAAGTTTCAAAACAAATTAAAATAAAGAATTAGCAAAACATAATCAATATAAAAGCATTGTGATATTAATATTCCATGATTCAGCTGAGCAATAACTTGTTTTCTGTTACAAAATGGATAGTAGATAATCTGAGTATAGAAAATAATATTTCCTATATGGTACCATTCTACCTTCTGTAGTCTCTTGAATTCCACTTCCTGGTTAGTGAGCTATACCTTTAACAATCAGTTTTCTCAAAATAGGTTTTTTAAGTCTATTTTTCTAGATCTAAAGATATAAAGCTCAAAGCTCTTCTTGAAAGAGAATGAAACACATTTCAGTTACCCTTATCACTTGGAATATCTGGTTTCAACCAAAATTTACATGTCATCCTGAAAAAAGCAAAAGTGAGATGTCATCTTCTTTTGAGGAGAGACTTTGAAGTTAAACAGCTCACCAGGTGTTTGGAGCCCATTGGTAATGCACTTCTTCTTTGCTTATAGAATTGTCCTTGGTTCGGAGGTCATTCAGGGGAAGTGGTGAGTGTGACATCTCTGCCTGGGAGGAGCCCTAGAAGTGTCTGAAACTTATCTTTCTGTTTGCTCCTCTGCCCCTGAGAATGAGTGGGGTGAGAGTCTGGATCAGTAGGTAGTTGCTTCTCTTGTTTTATTTAGTGTATATGTCCTGTCTGGGTATTTGGCAAAAGGTGACTCATTCTCTGACCTTGTTTTGAATGCTCTGGTGTTGATGTATTTTCCTACATTCCAGAGAAAAAAAAATTGCAATGCGAAAATATAAGTGTTACTTACCAGCTGAGTGATTTTGGTCAAGTGATTTAACCTCTTTAGGCTTCAGTTTCCTTACTCATAAGCTATGATAACACAACCTTTCTCCTAGGAGAAGTATTCATTGAAATAGTATATGTACATTTTAGCACACAGTAAGCCCCTAATAAATTCAAATTATTATTAATATATTGTTAGGAAAGAAAGTGCATCAGGGAACAAATGATATAAATTTTTTTTAATAATAGAGCTTAAATGCCCACCAACTGATGAATGGATAAAGAAGATAAAGAAGCTGTGGTATGTATATATATATATATATATATATATATATATATATATATATATATAT
>NW_023270433.1:46410228-46455883 GCF_011800145.1 Mirounga leonina | reverse complement strand
ATATATATATATATATATATATATATATATATATATATATATATATACATACACGTGTGCGCGCACGCACACACACACACACACACAGAAGAATACTACTCAGCCATCCAAAAGAAAGAGATCATGCCATTTGCAATGACAAGGTGGATGGGAGCTAGAGTGTATTATGCTAAATGAAATAAGTCAATCAGAGAAAGACAAATACCATATGATTTCACTCATATGTGGAATTTAAGAAACAAAATGATGAACATTCGGGAGGGGGGAAGAGGGGGAACAAATCATGAGAGACTCTTAACTATGTAGAACAAATTGAGGGTTGATGGAGGGAGGTGGGTGGGGGGTGGGGTAGATGGGTGATGGATATTAAGGAGGGCACTTGTTAGGAAGAGCACTGGTATTATATGTAAATGATTGACCACTGAACTCTACTCCTGAAACCAATATTGAACTATATGTCAACTAACTAGAATTTAAATAAAAATAAATAAATGAAATAAAAAAATACAATCAAGTCAGTAAACTTTCAAAGCTTGATTAATATGTTCAAGGCACTCTGTGGGGGCACTTGAAACAATAAAATGATAAATGAGACACAGGAAAAGGAATACTAGGGGAAGAATTCTTTGTGGGCAAAACATTTAGGACTGGATTTTCAAGTGGCCATCTCTTTCACCATTGTAGTTAGGTTTGCTCTGTTGGTAGCAAAGAATGTATCTAGTTTCCTTCTTAAATCGGAGTCATGGAGTGTGAGTTAATGAACAAGACTGGATGTATTTGTGGAGCATTTTACATTTTATGCCATCGTTTGTGTATCACCATCATAATGTTTGCCCCATTCTCAGACCATCTATCATTACTCTCTTAATAGTTTTCATCAGATTGACTCACCTTTTTTCCAACTTCATTTAAGTCTCATTTGAGCAACATTAGCTCTAAGATCAGGGATTTGTTGTGCAAGTTTTATTTTTTTAATGCACTCTAAAAACAAATACTTCAAAAAGTTCCACCTGTAGTCCATATACCACCTATAGTCATCGGAAGTACCTCCAGCACTATATTACTGTGTTTTGGAAAACACTGCCACACATGATATTCCTTGGTCCTCATAATTGTTATGTGAGGTAAAATAGAGAAAACATAACTATCCCCATTTCAAAGATGAGGAAGTCAGGCTCATGGATAAAATCTTATAGCTGGTAAATTTCCAGAACTGGGCCTGGTACTCATGCCTTCTTATTAACCCACTTATCTTATTGCTTCTGCTATACTACTAACTCATCTAAGGAGTGCAAACTTAGACCTAAAAGTAAACTTTTGTCTATTTAGACCTATTTTGGAATTTTGTGGTAATCTGAATAGAGATGAGACAGAAAAAAGTTAGCAAAGAAACGGAGACTAGATTGCCAAGTTGTGGTAGGCAGCCTCTAAAACAGCCCCTGATTATCTCACCATCTAGTATTCATGCCTGTGTAATCCCCTCCACTTGAGAAACTGTTTTCTAACCCAATAGAATATGGCAACTTAGAGGAGGTGTCACCTCCCTGCTTAGTTTGTAAAAGATTGTGACTTCTGTCTTGCTAGAAGTCTCTCTCTCTTGCACTGATTTTGATGAAGCAAGCTGCCATAGGAAGGGTGACCCAAGCACAGCAGGGAACTGAAGCCCTCAGTTCAACATCCCAAAAGGAAATGAATCCCGCCAACAATTCCGTGTGGTTGGTTGGGACCCAGATCCTTCCCTAGGTGAGCCCTCAGATGAGACCCAGCTTTGATGGACACCTTGCCTGCAGCCTTGTGGGAGACTATGAAGCTGAAGACGCAGCAAAGCCATCTCCAGAACCTTGACCACAGGCATTTTAAACTCTTCATTTTTGGATATTGGGTTGGGAGAATTAATCTGTTATTCAGCAATATAGAACACAGTCTACGGGACTCATTTCCAGAAGTGGTTCGGCGGAGGTAGGGCCAAGTTACCACTACTGGGCCTGGGCCCCAAGTGTTTGTGGTTCTGTGGCACTGTGATATCTAGCACTGGACACTTTTTCTTTCTCATTTCCCGATTCTTTCCTCCCTACCCTCTCTCTTTCGCTCATTCCCTTTATTCCTCTTACTCTTTCATACTTTTAATTAATGGAACAGTTGGAAACTTAAAGTCAATAGCGCAAAAGAAAACTCCTCCATCTGCAAAATGTTATCAGCTACACCTTTCCCCAATGCCCTGTGCCAGGCTTCATATGTTGGCTTCATAGTACTCATGTAGTGCACACATCTAACAAAGGTTTGGCTGTTGGTATTATTGAATCACCATGGGAGTTGAATCAATGCTATCCATTCTGTTTTGTTTTCATTTTTCTACTTATGGAAATATCTTTATTCTTCTATGGGCTTTGTGTACTCATGTTCCCTCTCTTTTCCTTTGTAGGCAATTTATAGCACTGATCTATCAGAACCTCTCATGGACTTAGTCAATGTGAAGTTGATTTTTCCTGCAGGTACTCTTTCTACAAAATTAAAAACATTAAGGGGCGCCTGGGTGGCTCAGTTGGTTAAGCATCTACCTTCGGCTCAGGTCATGATCCCGGGTCCTGGGATGGAGTCCCGACCAGACTCCCTGCTCAGTGGGGAGTCTGCTTCTCCCTCTGCCCCTCACCCCTGCTCATGCTGTCTCTCTCTCTCTCTCTCCCTCTCTCTCAAATAAGTAAATAAAAAACCTTTTAAAAAATGAAAAATATTGGGCATAAAGAAATGGCATTCATGCTTTTTTAATTTCCTCTAGTTTTTCCATCCACCACATTACCTGTAAGATTTTTGCTTTTGAGCAGTGTTTTCTTCTATTTCACATGCAGAGAGAGAGCTAAAGGGAATTAGCCAAGGACCATTCCAAGTGAGTTTATCTGTAGAAAACCTTGAAAATAATCTGAAGCTAGCCTTGATGGATGGGGGAGGGGTGAGTTACGTGAAAGGATAGTGTAGATGGTGGGGAGGTAAATATATGGACAAATTTGAATCACAAATTTTTCACTATATGCCAGGAACGTTTAATAATAGCACTCCTGGGGCGCCTGGGTGGCTCAGTTGATTAAGCGACTGCCTTCGGCTCAGGTCATGATCCTGGAGTCCCGGGATCGAGTCCCGCATCGGGCTCCCTGCTCGGCAGGGAGCCTGCTTCTCCCTCTGACCCTCCCCCCTCTCATGTGCTCTCTCTCTCTCATTCTCTCTCTCAAATAAATAAATAAAATCTTTAAAAAAAAAAAAAATAATAGCACTCCTAAACACACACACACACACACACACACGTAAATGAGTCACACTATAAAAACTTTTAACAAGTGCTGGCAAGTCCTATGGCAGACTCACCCCGAAACCTGTCTCTCCAATAAAAACCTCATAATTAAAAACAAGGCTGTCCATAAATCATAATATATAATAACAATTATATGCAACTGGTACAGGACTTGATTAGAAAATTAACATTTAGCTTTCTCAGGTTAAAATTCTAAATTTCCCTCAGAGTGGAAATACCTCTATAATATGTGGCCATCTGGTTATCATCTATCCCTGAACCGGGAGATGCTTCTTTGTCCAACTGTTAATACCCACTGACCTTGGCCTAATAAAAGACTAAGGTGATGCAGTTTTACTTGTCCCTTAAGAGCAATACTAGTGTTTGCCATGTATTGAGAAAGTGCCTACAACATGCTAGGGGTACTTTGTTCGGCACTGAATGTTTCATTTTCTCTTCTTTCCATGCAGGGAACAGTTAACTATGTTTTACTTCTATAAAACTGAGGCTTCCACTGGTTTACTGACTTTCCTAAGTTTGCACAAGTAGTAAGGGACCAAAACAGGGTTTGAACCTGAACCGGCTTGATTCCCCAAAGGTGCTCTTTCCACCAAAGGTGTGGCCTTGAGAAAGGACATGACATTAATGTATATATGGAAGCTGGTGAATAGGATATAGTTGTAGCCTTAAACCGGATTCTGCTGAGTATGTGGTAGAATGGATGAGAAGCCTCTTCTCTGTTGCTAACCTGGGAGAAGTCAGTCACCCAGCTTTGCTGGGTTCTTGTTTTTTGTTTTTTGTTTTTTTGATAAACTGAATCATCTCAATTGGTTATTATCTGATGTGCCTTCCATATTAAAATTATATTATTCTAGTCTATAAATTTATCCACTCAGGCTTTCATCAGTCTGACAAGCCTAAACCAAGTAAGCCCTGATATTTGTCATGTTTCCTTCAAATTTTACCTCTGACATGGGAGCAGAGTCTGAAAATGGAATGGAAGTTCCATGAAGCTATAGCAACACTTTTTCACTGTGTTCATCTCTCTCCTTTTCTCTTAGGGAGAAGCTGGAGCTGTCCTGTGAGAAGCTGAGGCAAGGAGAAGCTGGAGGTAGAACTGGGGAGGGCTTGAATGAGTTGGCCTGTGAAATTTAGATCCTTGTTTTCTAAAACACTCTTTCCCTGAGGTTTGAGGGACTGGAAGAAAGCTCTACGTGTGGGTAGAATGTCCTAGGGTAGCTGTTCACAAAGAAATTGATTGCGGCAAACTCCTACTTGTTAGAATTTCCTAATTCTCTGAAAATATTCTTTATACTCAACCTTCTAAAAATTCTTAATGGCACATTGAAGAGCAGAGGTTGACAAAGTTTTTCTCTAAAGGGCCTGATAGGAAATTGTTTAGCTTCTGTGAGCCCATATGGTTTCTTTCACGGGGCTCTTCAGCTCTGCTGTCCATAGCACCAAAGCTGCCACAGATAATACAGAAATGAATGAGAATGTCTGAACGCCGATGCAACTTTATTTGCAAAGACAGTCAGCGGGACAGATAGGACACAAGGGTCCTAGTTTGCTGACCCCTGGTACATGGAAAAAATTCATTTGGAGCTTGATGATGGCTCTTTCACTCTAGCTGGGTATTTTGGGAGAAGATACTTATTTTAGATTTATATAGCTTCATTATCTGTAAAATGGGGATAAAAAACCTACTTCATGAGGTTGTTATGAAGATGAAGTTAAGTAGCTAACTATAGCAAACTGGCCTGCTTTTTAAAAAATTAGATTTGTTTTTTATTGTAGAGCACACATATCACGGCAAAGTGCTGCACATATAACTGCAAATCATTTTTGGGAAAAAAGCTGTAAAAAAAACCAAAACCAAAACAAACACCGCAACTGCTTTGGTTATGTAGTCCCGTCCTGAATCCATGCTGGTAAAGGAATTCTGGCCCCTGAAAGGGGCCTCTTATGGTGGCTGCCCCAGATTTCTGCAGCCTCAGACCTGGGCCTCTGTAAGACAAGGGCCCCTGGGCTGGTGGCAGCCTGGGGACTGGGAGGGCCTCTGCCCTCTGCAGGCTGGGGGTCTTGGCCCTGACTGGCTGGCAAGGAGACATTCCTAATGAATCTAGATCATCAAAACCTTGCAGCCTTATACGATCTGAGTAGGTGGCAACTGCCAGAGACTTCATTGTTTGTTCCTTTTGTTATCTCTTAAAAGCCCCTTCCCCAGCTCCCATGCCCCTGAGGCAGAGAAGGCCCCAACCCAGTCTGCAGTCCTGAGCTCTGGCCTTGGATTCATGCTCTAGGCAGACAGAGGGGGTGGGTGGGCGCCTTCCTATGGGGATGATTGGAGAGAAGGCCCAAGCTGGCCAATGTAGGAGAAAGGAAAGGGTAAGGAAAAAGCCAGGAGACCTGTAATTATTATTATCATCATTCTAGCATTATTACTTTAATTTCTTTTAGGGTTTTTTTGTTGTTGGTGGTGGTGGTTATTTAGTCTAGCTTATGTATTTACAGTAAACCAATAAGTGCTGTGGAGGGCAGCTGAAACTGGGTTTTGCTGGTTCACCATTGAAGATTCTTCTGCTGGAATTAGAAAATTGTTTTAGAGAGGGTTGGTGCTTATTTCATACTAATTGAGCTAATACCATTCTCTCTTAGGCTTAGGTTTTGTACTTCAAGCCCTTTTTAAAAGAATTGTGCAGACATGGGCGCATCTGTTTGCTTTACTTCTTTATTTTCCTTATTGGGTAATCACGCCTATGTTGATTGGCATCAAACACAGATCTCACCTATCCCCATGGCAGTAAGCTTCCACTGACTTGAATTGAGACCAGCCCTGGTGGCCCTGTGAGTGGGAGAGTCTGGGTGTGTCTAGCTTGGGCTGTGGCACCAGGAGAGGGTGGATACACCTGTTCTACTTGAGTAAATTGGCACCAATATAGTGGTGCTTCTCTGTGTATTTGCCTTGGTAAAAGGTCACTGGCTGATTTGAGCTGTTGGGTTGTGCCCCACATCCTCTGCGTATGACACTGACTTTCTTTTGGTGGCAATTCTGCCTTATTTCTAGAGGTGCGTTTGACTTACAGAAGGAAGATTCTGGCTTTTTGTATTTCTAAATTTCCCTAGAAGTAGACAAGGCTATCACATCTGAGGGTCTTGAGTCATTGTAGAGAGCTTACCTAAAGAGAATTTTTCACCGAGGGAGAAAATTATACAATCACAATAAAGCAGAAGCCACAGGGCCTGGGTTGTTGACTTACTATAAATGTAAGGGCTACAGTTAACAGGAAACTTTCAGTTTCTGCTATTGGAAGGGGTGGTCAGTCCCTTTCTTTTATTAAGCCCCCTTTCCCTCTTCTCCTTTTTTCTTTTTTTTTTTTTCCTTGTAATGAAAAGTAAAGACAAATAACAACAGATCTGCCTTGGGCAGCTGGTATGGGGATAGGATATCAACTTAATAATAGAAGTTGGGTCAAAATGTACTTTTATCTCTTTGCACTGAAATTAGAGTGTGCATGGGCTAATTGGATTGAGGGCTTTAAACATGTGTTAGCTTGCAAAAGTAGCTACAGAGAAAGGGCCCAAAACAACCTAATAATATTTAGGGAAAATATTAAAAATCTTCACACCCTGCACTTCAAGATAAAATGTGTTTTTTGTAGGTGAAATAACAATCCAAACACCCCCAAAATTTTAAATTAAAAATCCACTTTAAATCATAATTCTGGAGGTATGACATAATAGTGATAGATAAAGAGTGCATCATATCTCATACTTTATTAACATATTTGTGCCATTTTCTGCTTTTACTTAACCTTTAGAAAAAGTCTTTAAATTGTATCCAATACCAAGGCAAGTTTATAGCCTAAATTCTTTCCTCCTAGCTGTTTTCTTTCACTTCTATATGTATGGAAATGTTTCTCTCCTAGAGCTACATCATTCTCTTAAAATTGCTATATGAGAGAGTCTATGGTTTATTTATACTTCTCTATTAAATATTATTTAGCTGGTTAAATTAGTTTACTTAGGAAGGTTTGGGGTTGCATGCTCATGACAAAGTTAGGAGTAATACGTTGATTTAATGGAGGGTGTTTTCTTCTGTAACTCCTCTGGCTTCTTGCATACTTTTGGGAATGACCTAATGAAACAAGCCCAAAATGCCATTGAAAAGGTATTTTAGGTGCTTATACCTCCCTTTCCAGGTCTATTTCCATGGCTTTAGCTGCATCAGAGACCCAGCAGTATAGGGTCAATTCGACATTCAGCAGAAACTACTGTTATGGCTGGATTCTGGTCAGACAAGTTGCCAGGAACCCAACTGTGGGATGGGATCATCCACACTCTCGCATCAACATACCCATTTGACCTTAGCTCCTTTTTCTCTCTCCCTCTCCCTTGATTAATCTCATATAATTATGTGTGTACGTGTCTGAGGGCAGGGACCATGCCTTATTCATCTTTGTATTATTCAAGGGCCTGGCCCACAGTGGTTGCTTAAGAAATGGGTGTTAGAGAAATATTTGCAGGTATGCTGGAAATTCTCATTCAGATTCCGGTATCCCCGACAACTGATTTCCAGCTTTCTGGATAGGATAAAACAGAATCTTTGGGCTTTAGGTACATACTATCTTTTGAGAACTGCCCTGTGAGTTCAGAATCCCCCGCGATTGTCCAGTATTAACCTCACTTCTGTCAGTAGCCATGTCTCAATGCTAAGTGACTCTTAGCCTGGCATGTTTTGGCAAGAAAGAACTCTCTACCTGGTTTGCCTAATCTACACTGGCTTCTAGTTTCAACAAGAATTATTTACATGCATTTAATTTTAGCTCTTGGGCTATAACATGTCATTGTTCTTTTTACGTACCTCCTCCCCTCGCTTTTGGAATCAGGACAGGAATCTTCAATTCTTGTTGTTCCTGTTTGGTGTGCTTGTAGATGGAGTTTAGCTTTGTCCTTCAGCTCTCATGGCACTCCAAGATATTTTTGAGTCATGTTTCCTGTATAAGAAAATATAGACTATGTCATCACAAAAGGGAAATGGAGATTGGGGGGCATTATTTAAATCATTCAGGGATCTCATATCCTGGCTTGAAGGAAAATTAAAGCAATGCATTTGGATTAATTTATCTCCTTGGATTGTTCTTCTCTAGTCAACTGACAGGATAATGCATTCAGATTTTATTCAATTTTATCTGTCACTGTCACGGTGAATCTAGAAGAAAAAAAATGTAGTTGAGACTTAGTTTTTATAAAAAGTCATTGTTAGTAGAATTACCTTTATTTTTTCCCGTATTTAGAAGAGAATGAACATCCTAGGAAAATAATAATGAGCTTTGGGCGAAACAATGTTTTGCTCAGTACACCATGAAATGGAAAGTCCTCAAGCTTGCAGAAGTGCTCTGAAAAGTCTCTTGGACAACTCTGTATAGTACTTACACAATCATATTTCTTAATGACTTTCTATAAACAGTTTCTTTTGACAAGAAGCATACAGTCATAAAAATAGATAACTTTGGTAGAAAAGACATTAATGGTTTCTTACTTCTAGACTATGACAGACATAAAGTGACAGATTTCTTTAGTAGTTTTCCTGTCAATTGTGGAGGACACAGGAAATGCAACACAGGGTAGGAGGTATCAGTTCGCCACCTAGAGGACATATGTGGAATTCCACATTTCTCCAAACAGCTTCAGTGGGATTCATTCATTCATTTATTCATTCATTCACTCACTCATTCATTCATTCAGTTATTTATTTATTTAAAAATAGTTAAGTACTTATTAGGCTTTGTTGTACCAGTGCAGATTTGATAATCTAACGAGGAGCTATGAGCTCAAAAAAGCATTAAGTGTCTCTTATTTTGATTGCACAGCTGCCTCTTTATTTATTTATTTGAAGATTTATTTATCTGTTTTAGAGAGAGCAGAGTGGGAGCAGGGAGGAGAAGGAGAGGGAGAGAGAATCTTAAGCAGACTCCCCACTGAGTGTGGAAATCTGACTGAAAAGGCATCATCATAACCAGAGCCGAAATCAAGAGTCAGATGCTTAACTGACTGAGCCACCCAGGTGCCCCACGGCTGCCTCTCTTTAAAATCTTCTATTTTTAGGGGGCCTGGATGGCTCAGTCGTTAAGTGTCTGCCTTTGGCTCAATGTCCCAGGGTCCTGGGATCGAGCCCCGCATAGCATCGGGCTCCCTGCTCGGCGGGAAGCCTGCTTCTCCCTCTGCCACTCCCCCTGCTTGTGTTCCTGCTCTTGCTATCTCTGTCTCTGTCAAATAAATAAATAAGATCTTTTATTTTTAAAAGACTGTAGCTCAAATATCTGGAGAATTCTAAATATCCATATTTGCGATGTCTATTACTTTTAGCTCTTGGGCTATAATAAAGCCTTATTGCTTTTTATTTGTTCCAACCCTTTGCAGTGTAACTATTAGGGTCTTCTCTATACAAATTGGGAAATGGAGTCTCAGAGAAATTAAATAACAAGTTTCAGGTGTCACAGCTACTTCATAATAGTGCCACTGTCTGAACCCATGCCAGTCTAATACCAGAGCCATCACCCTGCTCAGTTCTGGTCTAGTCCAGATGCTCACAAACAGCCAGACCGCAGCTGGGGGTGTGGACAGTGCTTACAGGTTGAAAGGAGATCATGGCCAGTAGCAAGTTCATAAAGCAGGCTTGGGAGGAGCTTGATGAAGCCAACCAACTGGGCAGCGTCTACTAAAGATGGTAGGATTGTTCATGGGTATGAATTCCTTGTACCCAGAGGAATGAACTCCACAATTTCCCTGAGTTAGTCCAGTCCTGGCAAGAGTAGACAGAGGGCTGGGGGCAGTTGGTGTGCGTGAGTGCCTCCTCCTAACATCATCAACCACCACATCTCATGGGATACAGAGACGTACAATTTATAAATTAATGCAACCTAAAACTCCTGCGGTCTGATTCATTTTAATTGTCATTTCTGTCAAGCACACAGGGCCATGAGCATACTCCTTAGGTAGAGGAGGAAACTGAACTACTCAAGAGGTTCCCTGAATTCCAAGACCACCAGGTAATCCTTGGTGCCAGCACCGATCCCTAGATTTTCTGATTTCAATCCAGCATTGTCTCTATCATTTCTCACTGCCGGTAAGATCAGCTTTGCTTGCTGTGATGTTTCTAGTCAGTCCTGTGGTTTTATACCCGCCCCCCCCCCTCCCCCGGCTTAAGTAACTGTCTGTCAAGGCAGAAATAGCCATGAAAACAGAAAACAACTGTACCAGAGACGTTGATGGTATAGGAGATAAAAAAGAGATAAGGGGGTGCCTGGGTGGCTCAGTCGTTAAGCGTCTGCCTTCGGCTCATGATCTCGGGGTCCTGGGATCGAGCCCCGTGTCGGGCTCCCTGCTCCGCGGGAAGCCTGCTTCTCCCTCTCCCACTCCCCCTGCTCATGTTCCCTCCCTCACTGTGTCTCTCTCTGTCAAATAAATAAATAAAATCTTTAAAAAAAAAAGATAAGAAGGCATGTTGCAAAGTGGTATCCTTCAATGCAAGAAAGAAGGGCTATATTCGGGGGAAAGGAAATGAGAGAAAATTAAAGGCAATCAGTCAGTGCTGAGATGGTGAGGAGAATAATTCTTACACGTGTATCTGAACTTCTTCACAAGGTGTGATCCTGAAGATTTGTCACTACGGTGGACAAAAGTGTAATGCACTGTGGAAATTGTCAAGCTGTTGGGTTCCTACTGTAAACCAGTTTTTAAAGTGAAGAAAACTCTGATCAACCTCGAGTTTGTTTATGGAGAGTACTTTGCCCAGCTGCACCCAGAAAGCTTGAGAATGCCAGACAAGCATAACCCTGAGACAATTTTTCTTTGCCAGGAAAATTTGCTGAAAAAGGAACATTAAAATCTGTTTAATTCTACTGCATGGACATGTGATAATGTGCATGGTGACCTTCTATTGTAAACTTGAAAGACTTAACCTTTCTGCATCTATTACTGAGGGACAAAGGAGAACATTTTCTTAGAGCTTTGAACTACTTCAGTGGAAATCTGACTGAAAAAGGCAACACCAAGGACTGTATCTTACTTATTTTCTATCTTTCTCTGCATCTAACAATTTTTTCGAGGATTAATAAAGGGTGCTGCTTTTTATTTAGATTCCAGATATTATTATTCAATAGATTTTAATTATTTTAAAGACATTTGGAAGAGTTTACATTAAAACATTGAATCAATTTGACTTACATTTCCCTCTTGTTGAAAACTCACAGACTCTTGGGGTGCCTGTGTGGTGACTCTGTCGGTTAAGTGTCCGGCTCTTGATTTCAGCTCAGGTCATGATCTCGGGGTCGTGAGATCAAGCCCTGAGTTGGGCTCCGTGCTCAGTGGGGAGCTGCTAGAGATTCTCTCTCTCCTTCTCCCTCTGACCCTCCCCGCTGCTCACACACACTCTCTCTCTAAAATAAATAAATAAAATCTTTTAAAAACAAACAAAAAAAGAAAACTCACAGACTCCTAAGCAACTGTTTTCTTTTTGAAAAAAAATTTTTTTTTTTTCAAAAATCATCCAGAAGTAAGAGGGAGTGGCCCTGATCCTTGTGCTTTTATTTATGTGTGGTTAAAGTTCAAATTTCTCAACATACCATAATCTCAGTGTACTGGCCAAATTCCACGGTGGTTAATTAGATCGAGTTTACCGGGGCAGATTTGGATGTAGAGAGAGCAGTCACACTGTACTTCTGGGAATCTATGAGCCAAGCTGACTGTGTTTGACACCTGAGTGGTGGGACTCACCTCACTTGCTGACTGGCCTTGCCCAGCAGGTTCTACAGGTGGAATCACTGCTTGGCTGGCTCCTTGCTGGACCTGGAAGGCACAAGAGGCCATGAAATAAATGGCTTGATTTTGGGTCTCGAAAGTTCTCTTTCCTATTTCCTCTCCCAAAGCCCTTCTCCTGCCAACTCTCTAGGGACCGAAGCCTTCATTTATAAATTCATTCATTCAACACATATTTACTGAAAACCTATAATGTGTCAGGCATTGACGTGGGCTCTAGAAATATAATAGTGAATTCGATGTTTTCTACCTTCAGGCACTTATAAATGAATAATTATAATACTCAGTGGAAAATTTTGCTATTGACAGAGCTCAGTAACCCAGATCGTTGTTATTTCTGTCTTTAAAGAGCAGGAAGTGCACAAATGCTCTTTGGGAAGGTATGGCATAGAAATGTATTTGTAGATTTCAACACATAAAATGAATGAGTGGAGACCGGTTCATTTGTCACTGTGAGTTCAGAGTTAACCCCACCCTCCCTGCTGTACCCTGACCCCACCACACACACACACACACACACACACACACACACACAACTTCAGTTGTCTTCAGATCTATGCAGCATTCAGTTGCCAAGCACATATTAATATACTCAGCTGGGTGGAGAAAGAATTTCCCCTCAAGGAACTTATAATTTAGAAAGTAAGACATTTGCCTCTTTCAAACTGTGACACTACTTCTCCACCCCTTAGACTGTGAACACAGTCGTTGGTGCTTTAGCTAATTGTTTCCCAAACTCCAGTTGTTCACAGACCACCTTCATAATTTTTGCTATAGTCCCATACCACCTGTGTTGTGATGCTCTCTGTAAATATACTGCAATTTAACTTAATTAAGTCTGTTTAATAGTAATATCTTTTAAATCGCTAGGTTGATGTGCTAGCTATAACATTTTCAAATATACTTTAATATAACTATAGGACTACTAAATTAAATAGATATCATATATTTTTAATATATATTAAATATATAAATAAAACAAATTAATTATATAAAATAAATATAAATAATAAATGATACAATATATAATACATATAAATAAGTATAAAATAAATTAAATATGTAAAATATATATGTTAATGTATTCAATATACATATTTAATTTAGTAGTCATATATTAGTACAAATAAGTACAAATTAGTACATATTTGGGCTAAATTAGTCATCTAGTAATACAAATATAATTATATATATGTATACACACACACACACACACATATTTGTCTGTATGCATCCCCAAATCTTCTCAAGTGCTCTCAAGTATGACACATATCATATTTTGGGAGGCTTTACAAAAGTAGGGCCCACCTTTGGGCACCTGGGTGGCTCAGTTGGTTAAGCGACTGCCTTCGGCTCAGGTCATGATCCTGGAGTCCCGGGATCGAGTCCCGCATCGGGCTCCCTGCTCAGCGGGGAGTCTGCTTCTCCCTCTGACCCTCCCCCCTCTCGTGCTCTCTCTCATTCTCCCTCTCAAATAAATAAATAATCCTAATAAATTTTTTAAAAAAAGTAGGGCCCACCTTTGAGAGTGAAGAATGGCAGGAAAAATAAAATGCATAAGTAATGATAATAATCGTAGCAACGGTCATGAGAGCTATTATTTATTGAAGGCTTTACGTGTGTCATTTAATTTTATCTTATTTAATCTTTGCTCTCTCCGAGGCATGCATATCACAGAGAGGTGATACAAAGGGGAGAGGAGGAGGGAAGAGCAGAAGTGGAACTTTCTCGTTCCTTGCCTAGGGCAGCTATAATGAACACATGTCATGATGTTTTCGTTTTTATTCTTTTCTTTAGTTGACTGAGATTTCACATCTGATTATTTTATGTAAACTGGATGTGATGGTGGCAGATTAAAAAACTTTTTTTATCAAATACATTTGTTAATCAAACAAAATAATAACCCCAGAAAAAGGATGTTAGTATAATTACACCCTTTCTAGGAATGCAGGATCAAGTGAGAGAAATCAGATTAAAACACATTTTCTTTTCTTTAGTTATTGGTTTTCTGTTTCTCCAGTTGCTAATCTCTGTCCTATTGACCCAAAGCATTTATTCAAAAGCTTTTTGCACTCTCTGGCATAAGTGCCTAACTTATTAAAGACACAATTCTTCTAGCTCTCTGCTAAAAAATAGTGAAATAAATATTGTTCTAAACATAGCATCACAAAATATTAATGCTGGAAGAGACATACAGGACCTAAGACAGCTCCCTCACTTTATAGCAGGAAAAAAGTTGAGTCACCATAATAATTATGAAAAATTTCCCTGTGTTTTCATAGCTGATATTTTCATCATAGATTTTATGACATGCACTTGTTTTTGTTTTTGTTTTTGTTTTTTGCATGCCTGAATTTTGCTTCCAACAAATGGTGAGCTCCAAGTACAAACCATGCCTTATTTGTTTCTCACTCTGCGTTTTTAGCAGAGTGCCATGTACTTGGTGCTGAATAAACATTTTTCAACTAACTAAATGGTACGATATACCCCATAAAACCTGCCTTTTAATTCTTCTTTGACATGGACTTTCTAGATACTCACACCTCATTTAGCATTCCATTGTTTATCTTCCCTGTAAAAATGTCGAAGACAGAGTATCTGAGAGATACTTTGGTGAATAATAAAGACTTAAATAGCTGGAAGAGTATGCTGTCCATTGTCCCGTTTATGTATTCTGGGCATAGATAATATATTTCAGGTCAAAACTAGAAAGATGAAACATCTAAAGGTGCTTGGACTATGTTGATTAAATATTTTCATTGGACATTTACATAAATGGTGGGAGCTGTAAGAAATAATGAATTTATCTCAGCAATTATTATGGAACAAATTAGCTAAAGATTATAAGGTACTTAGAAAAAGATTAAAATACACTAGTTATTTCACATCATTAAATTATCAGACAATTCTCTGATTGTTTTTCTTTTTTCCTCAATCTTTATTGAAATATAGGTATACAAAAACTGCACATAATTAATGCTTATAATTTGATGATTTTGGACATATGTGTACACTTGTGTAACCATACTCTGATTATTTTTCACAATAGTCTAATTAAAGTACAGCTTTGGATTTGTTAGTATATTTGAACATGAATGTTTTAGAGGTTTTACCCCTGGCTTTCCCATGAAGGCTCACACAGATTTTTTGTTATTATCTTGTAGATAACTGAATTACAGCATAGTAATTCATTAAAAAACCACTTTGATTATTAACACTCTTTGGTGTGAAGTATACTTTAAGAATTCTTCTATTTCCAGGGCCCTGCTTTTACTTGTGAAGGTCAGTGCTTCCTCCTTTTTAATCCTCAAGATTGGTTTTTTATAGCTTGATGAGATATGACATGCTTCTCCTACCTCCCCCTCCTTCCGGGACCTTTTTCCTCCACCAGTTTTTTTGTTTTTTCCCTTCCGATTCCTCCTGGCATCTGGACTTCTTTTTCTGCCAGATGAGTCAGTTAGACTCATGAAATGTTGAACCCACATTTTTTTTTTTTTATCTTGGCTGGGAAAAGAGGTTGAAGGCAAAATGTGCCTGATTATGTTTCATGAGGATCCTCACACAGCCCTCCTGACCCTCTCCTGAGAACACTACTCTGGATTCAAGGTAGAAAGTGCCAAATGATCCTCCACTGCACGTACATTTCACAAACTCAATGCTCAGAAAGTTGTTCTTTGAAGAAAGAAGTAGAAAAATATTGTTTATTTGTGTGTGCTTTTTTCTTAATACCTCATCTCCCTCCACAAAGGATTTAAGTGAGTTTTACAAAACAAATAATATAGTAGGGTTAAGAGTGAAAGGAAAAATATATAGATTTTTAAAAAGGGGGAAAGAAACATGGGCAGATTTATAAAGTGAAAAATGAATTGTTTGTATTCTAGCATATAGTATTAGCTACTGTATTGAGTGTTTCTAGGTAAAACACTAATCAAAATATCTAACCTAACTGAATGACATAAACACTGTTTTGAATTTGTTTAGATTTTGTAGGTGTAGAAATTGAGGCTTAGAGAGTTTAATTCATTCAGCTCCACTGCTAAATTAGTGGTGGGGTGGGATTTGAACCCTCTGGTAGTCTCACTGAGTCACTGCTATAACCTCTGTAGCTTGCTTTTTGACACAAGTATTTATTATTAATGGTAATTCATAGAACTGTCTCAAAAATGTAGAAATAACTTAGCTTCATTAAGTTAGTCAATTATTTTTTTTTCAACTGTCAGTGCTTAATAAGTAGAATAGGTTTGGGGAGTGGTAATTGTTGGGTGTTGGTGTGGTTTTGATGGAGGAAGTAGTAAAATACATTCCCTGGTCTTTGTCATAGTGCAGATCAAAAATTAGTTCATTTAAAGTCACAAGTTATTCTTGGAGGTTGTATTCTTTACCAAGATCTTGGTGTTAGGGGATGCCTGGGTGGCTCAGTCGGTTAAGGGTCTGCCTTCAGCTCAGGTCATGATCTCACCTCCGGCTCCTTGCTCAGCAGGGAGCCTGCTTCTCCCTCTGCCCACCACTCCCCCTGCTTGTGCTCTCTCTCAGACAAATAAATAAATAAAATCTTTAAAAAAAAGATCTTGGTGTTAGATAAGCCATATAGACTTAACAATATGTTATAAAAGTGAAGATACAACAGTAGAAAGGTCTATCATGATGTAAATTCCTCAAAATTGTGGTTCGAGCTCTTTAAAATCTTCATAAATCATCATGCACATTCATTTAACAATATTTTATACATACATACAATAATACAATACTGTATTGTAGTATCACAAATTGGACCTAAAATGAATTTATTGGCTATATTAAATATTAAATATTTAATAGGTTGAAATTTTGTTTGCCGTGGGCTGAGAACATAAGGAAACAAATTTGGGACAACTTAAATAGCCCAGCTCTCTTGAGAAAGTTCTCAGCTTCTTTGACAGCTTCTTTTCTTCCAGATAAATTTCCCTGTAGCAAATAGGAGCCATCAGAATGACTCCCTAGACCTTAGAGCAACCTCAAAGTACAGTTTATTGAGCTAGATCAGAGCAATAATTCGAGAAAAATGTACTGACTCTTATTATGTCTTAAGCACCATGGTAGGAACTTTATGCATATCATCTTGTTTAATTTAGTTTTTTTCCATTTTTTAAAATTTTAGTAGCAACTCCATGAGATATTATTATCCCCATTTTAGGGATTGAGGAACCACAGAAAGATCAGAGAAGTAAAATAATGTGCTCTTCCAAGGCCACACCAATGATGGACCTGGAATCTGAACCCACATAGGATGTTAAAGCCCTTGTACGGCCTGCCCCCTCAAGGGACCACTAAGGTTGTCAAGGAGACTTGACTCCGTATAGATAGTTGCTGCAAGAGGAAGAAAAATGCAGGAGGATTTGGTGCGTAGGTTTCAACTAGACATCTGTGCTCAATTAAAAGGTAAAACTATTGTATTCTATTTATCAAGTAGATGTGTATAATGTTCCATGTATTTTTCCACTCCATACACTGTCCAAGGTGATAAAGGTGTCTAGGAAGGGGGATTAGGATATATCTGCTATGTTTAGGTCAAAGCCAAATCACAGGATTAACATCTACCTCTTCTTTCTCCTACATCCAGTCTCTATTTTGATGAGAAGAATAAACCTCATTCTTGTTCAGTCATATTGACCACCAAAAAGACTTCTGTCTTCTTGGCACCAGATATATGTTATCTACACTTACAGAATTGAAAGCACACATCAAAGGAGGCTTCTCTTGGGAAGAGGGCTAATGAGATACAATGAAAGAGACTGGGTATTTTTAAAATCCTAGAGACCTAGGATTGAATCCTGGGGTTGACACTTTTTATTTTATGTATTTATTTATTTATTTATTTATTTATTTATTTATTTATTTATTTATTTTATTTTATTATGTTAGTCACCATACCTTACATCATTATTTTTTTTTACATCATTAGTTTTTGATCTAGTATTCCATGATTCATTGTTTGCATATAACACCCAGTGCTCCATGCAATATGTGCTCTCCTTAATACCCATCACCAGGCTAACCCACCCCCCCACTCCCCTCCCCTCCAAAACCCTCAGTTTGTTTCTCAGAGTCCATAGTCTCTCATGGTTCCTCTCCCCCTCCAGTTCTGCCCCCCTTCATTTTTCCCTTCCTACTATCTTCTTCTTCTTCTTTTTTTAAAGATATAATGTATTATTTGTTTCAGAGGTACAGGTCTGTGATTCATCAGTCTTACACAATTCACAGCACTCACCATAGCACATACCCTCCCCAGTGTCCATCACCCAGCCACCCCATCCCTCCCACCCCCCACCACTCCAGCAACCCTCAGTTTGTTTCCTGAGATTAAGAATTCCTCATATCAGTGAGGTCATATGATACATGTCTTTCTCTGATTGGCTTATTTCGCTCAGCATAATACCCTCCAGTTCCATCCACGTCATTGCAAATGGCAAGATTTCATTCCTTTTGATGGCTGCATAATATTCCATTGTGTATATATACCACCTCTTCTTTATCCATTCATCTGTCGATGGACATCTTGGCTCTTTCCACAGTTTGGCTATTGTGAACATTGCTGCTATAAACATTGGGGTGCACATACCCCTTTGGATCCCTACATTTGTATCTTTGGGGTAAATACCCAGTAGTGCAATTGCTGGGTCATACGGTAGCTCTATTTTCAACTTTTTGAGGAACCTCCATACTGTTTTCCAGAGTGGTTGCACCAGCTTGCATTCCCACCAACAGTGTAGGAGGGTTCTCCTTTCTCCACATCCCCGCCAACATCTGTCATTTCCTGACTTGTTAATTTTAGCCATTCTGACTGGTGTGAAGTATCTCATTGAGGTTTTGATTTGGATTTCCCTGATGCCGAGCAATGTTGAGCACTTTTTCATGTGTCTGTTGGCTATTTGGATGTCTTCTTTGCAGAAATGTCTGTTTATGTCTTCTGCCCATTTCTTGATTGGATTATTGGTTCTTCGGGTGTTGACTTTGATAAGTTCTTTATAGATTTGGAATACTAACCCTTTATCTGATATGTCATTTGCAAATATCTTCTCCCATTCTGTCGGTTGTCTTTTGGTTTTGTTGACTGTTTCCTTTGCTGTGCAAAAGCTTTTTATCTTGATGAAGTTCATTTTTGCCCTTGCTTCCCTTGCCTTTGGCGATGTTTCTAGGAAGAAGTTGCTGCGGCTGAGGTGGAAGAGGTTGCTGCCTGTGTTCTCCTCTAGGATTTTGATGGATTCCTGTCTCACATTGAGGTGTTTCATCCATTTTGAGTCTATTTTTATGTGTGTGGTATAAGGAAATGGTCCAGTTTCATTCTTATGCATGTGGCTGTCCAATTTTCCCAATACCATTTGTTGAAGAAACTGTCTTTTCCATTGGACATTCTTTCCTGCTTTGTCGAAGATAAGTTGACCATAGAGTTGAGGGTCCATTTCTGGGCTCTCTGTTCTGTTCCACTGATCTATGTGTCTGTTTTTGTGCCAATACCATACTGTCTTGATGATTACAGCTCTGCAATAGAACTTGGAGTCGGGAATTGTGATGCCACCAGCTTTGCTTTTCTTTTTCAACATGGGGTTGGCAGTTTTAGTAGTGTGGCCTACTTTACTATTTTGAGCACCAGTTTCTTTTTCAGGAAAATGAGGGGGATTCAGATTACCTCCAGAGTTATCACAAAGGTAAAATGCAAGTTATGCAGGTAAATTTATGACACTGATAGACAGAAAACAAACTGGATGGGAAAAGAGTCTTTTTATCTCCTGTCCTTGCCGAAGCCCCCATCCCCTCCTCTTCAACTTCTCCCCTCCCCTCTCCCCCCCCTTCTCTTCTCTTCTCTTTTCTTCTCTTTTCCTTATTTTTTTTTCTGTGCCCAATTTTGCACAAGCTCTACTGTTATGTATATGTGTCTTATTGCAGCCACTGTGTATAAAGGAGAAACTGAGTGTTTGCTTTCATTTATATGCTGATAGAAGTAATTTATCCTCACAAGTTTTAGAAGGAAAGTCTGGATGCTGGTGAACTGGTGAGAAAGAAGCAGTTGTTTCTGAGATTTAACTTTGTCTCAGGCATCAGAGAGACACTCTTTCACCGCTGTTGCAACTTCATGCTCCCAAGAACTGCTGAGCTGAAGCCCTTAGCACTTGTGATTAGCCAAGCAGCAAGTCTGAACCCAGCAGAGCAGCCTATAACGCTACACTGCATTACACATGCTAAAATGTATCATAACTATTATTTAATCTGATTCATATAGCTCAAGTTCAATTGTACAAGGTTCCTTATATCATTTTATGATTCTAAAGAAAATATATTGCAAAAGAGAGCTAATTTATAACAACAACAGCAACGACAAAGAAACAAGGACCTACTATATAACTTCCTCCTAAATTTTTCCCTTTAAGGGGATTTTGAGATCCAGCTTTTCCGTGGTTAGATACTAGATGAACAAATATTAAATTGGTCGATGTATAACCGTCGGGTGTATTTTGGATTTCATCAACAACTAGCTTGTCACTATCATCCTGTCAATGTCTTTCTGTACTAACCTCACTGCCCCAGGGCATGGGCCTCTACGGTTGAGGCTGGTGGGAAATCTCCCAGGGGGGCAGGCTGTAGGAGTGAGGGAGCTGGCCAAAGGGCACATACCAACCAAAGCTCCTCATCATATTGGCCTACCTCTCCTGATCTTGCATTTCTCAACAAAATCTCTTGTTTGCCTTCTCTTTTGTATAATTCCAGTGGAATACCTTCATTGAATTGCATGGAAAAGACTATTTATGGGGCTAGTCTGGCAGTTAGCGTTCTCCATTGGATTATTAGGTTTCACAATCCCTTGCATAAATTGCATGTACCCTTTTCTTGGAGTCAGAGTTCATTCTCAAGGCCTTTTAAGTTAAATGTCTTTAATTGCTTCTCTTAAGGTTTTACTGTTTTGGGAGGAGGCAGAGATAATTTCATGGAATATACTGAGTCAGCAATCCCTTTTAGTGAAGCAATAGGACAAATGAATGGATTTTTGGACTGCCTTGGGTGAAGGAAGAAGATATTTGGGAGGACACTGGAGAAGTGGGGAGGCAGGAAGGGGTGGATATGTGAAAATGTTCCATGATTCTAGCCTCCACTCTACCCTCCTTTGTCATTTTGGTGGCCATTTTGACAATGAGAAATACTGATGACAAACTTTGCCTTCTCATTTGAAAATGAGAATCATAACAGTGCTTGCCTCAGAGGGATATTGCAAAATCCAAATGAAATAACTTGCGTAAGAGGAGTAGCACTATGCTTTCCATTGTGTAAGGGCTCAACAAATGTCAGCCATTCACATATTATTATTACTCCCGCTTTAAAAATGCTGTTGTTTAAACCTTCCCAGTTGGTGTTTCTAGGTAATTTTTTTTTTTTAAGATTTTATTTATTTATTTGACAGAGAGAGAGATAGCAAGAGCAGGAACACAAGCAGGGGGAGTGGGAGAGGAAGAAGCAGGCTTCCTGCCAAGCAGGGAGCCCGATGTGGGACTCGATCCCAGGACCCTGGGATCATGACCTGAGCCGAAGGCAGATGCTTAACGACTGAGCCACCCAGGCGCCCTGTTTCTAGGTAATTTCTAATAACTAAGCTAATATGCTCTGACATTCTTCTAGGGTTAAAGCATTCTGGTGAAGCATATTAGACACCTTTCCTGAGTCAGTACTGCTTTTTAGGACCAAATTTGAATGCCTATTTGGAATGTATCTAACTCCAAAGCAACCACCTGAGGTAGCAGGTGGGGATAGGAAATAACAACTTTTTAGACATTAATCCTAACGGAATAAAATTCCCAAATAGCTCATTGCCACATCTGAAGAGTAGTTTTTCTCTAAATAGAATGACCAGAGAATATAAGAAAATTTCTTCCTGTTCTATGGCACTTGCCCAAGAAATGCAGCCCCTCAAAACTGGGTCCTGTAGGTGCTTTACTTATGAACCTTCTTTGTCTGCTTCTTTGGGAACTCTTCTTTCACACCTCACCCCCATGTCACCCTCCAGTAACTGTCCGCTCCTACATGAGGGGCCACAGAGGGACTGACCCACAGACCAACCAGAGCACATGGTCTAACTTATAATGGCAAGGCAAAATGCCCAAGCCTCAAGCAGGGAAAAAAGAGAAGCCCAGTTTCCTTCACAGAGCTAGAGTGGCTCCAGTTAAGACTGAGGGCCCCAAAGCCAGACAGATTTGAATTTCAGTATCAGTTCAGACAATGCATTTGTTCAGAAACTTAGGCATACTGTCTAATGTTATTAAATAATACACACGTCACGGGATTGTAATTGTAATGAAGAGAAAGTGAAATAATATCTGTAAAGTGCTTCATAAATTGGCGGGCATAAACAATAATCAGTTGCTCTTCCTGCTTTTCCCTCAAAATACTTTGTTTCTGCCCTCCTGCCGTCAGGAAAGCCAGTCTTCTGTAGATTCCATGACCGAGACTTGGAGAGAAAAATAGTCTGAAGAATTTAGACAACTGTTTTTTCCCCTAAAACTAAGAGTGGCGGTTTTGTTCCAAAATATCTAGATCGTCTTTATCACTTAAGTTACTCAGGTACTTGGTCAATCGACACTTCTCTTTTATGCAATTGGAAAACATTAAAAGAGTTGTATGGAAAACATTAAAAGTGTGTATGCACACACTTACGTATTTATATATGAATATACACCTTCGGTAACCTTTTGCTCATCTGTTCTCTCCTATGGCTTCAGAAGCATGTGAAGTAGGTTTTATATTTCTGATTTTATAATTAAAGGAAAAGGGAACACACAGAAGTAATCTGGCTGAGCCAAAAGCCTTGCAGCGGATTAGGGATAGGGCCGGGGGTGTTCTGAGCCCTGGGTAGTTTTTCTTGCTCCCTACCGCTCAGATGACTGTGGAAGTGAACTGCACTAGAACTTGGCTGCCAAAGAAGTCCCAGCGGAGAGGTAACCAAAAGAAGCAGAGTGGCGGACATCCAATTCAAAGTTAAAAGCCCCCCGGGCAATCTCTCCTTAACTGAGGGCAGGAATTGCTGTCACTGCGCAGTCTAGCCACTTAGCGAGCGGCAGGGGTGTTAGCAAGCGCTCCCGGTGAACGGTGAAGGGCGCCTGCTTCCCAAGGGAGCGCTGATTGCGTTGGCCGGATTCTGCCCTGGCTGTTTTCTGGGGATGAATTGGCCGTAGTCAGACGATCAGGGGCGGTAGCCTTTTCTAATAACCACCTCAGGCTTTTGGCACCTAACGCCCTGGCACTGTCTAGGGAAGCTCTTTATGCTCCTTCTTGCTACTTGTCAAGTCAGGCCGCCTGTCTCATTTTGCTGGGACATCGGCCCCTGCCCGTCAAGTCGCTCACCCCCGTGGTTTCCCGCGCGTGCCCTGGGGGGAGTGCTCAGAGAGGGGTCTGGTCATGTCTGACACGTCTGAAAAAATACGACCCCTATCCGTGGTTCCCTGCTGTTTGAAATCAGGATGTGGTCCCGCGTTAATGACATCAGGAAACACTTTGGTGCTTGGATTGCCTGCTTGGTTTTCTTGAACCCCACATGGACTGGCTTCCTCCTGCCCCGGACTCCATGGCCCCGCATGCTGCGCTCCGCTTCCTGCGCAGGCCTTCCTCTGGTTTGTGGGCTGTGCCCGGCGCCTCGTTCCTTCCAGGCGCTCGCTGACCAGCCGCTGCTCCGAGTTTTTGTGGGTGGCTTCTGCTGCCGGTCATCAGGCAGCCCCAGGCTCAGGCTCCGGTCTCTTTCCCCAGTTTTAAAACCTGAAAGAGCTCTCTCCCAGTTTGTCCGCAGCTTTCCCTTTCAACTCTCCCTCCCGCCTTCATAGTGAGTGAGCAGGAACTAGGCTCCTTTTCCAAACCTTGATTTTATAATACCTACATTTCTGCGGGATGATGTTTAGAAGGCTAACCGAAGTATGTTAAACTTGGTATTGATTCCTTGCCAGATTTTTGTTGTTGTTTGTTTTTTTGTTTTTTGTTTTCTGAAAGAGCCCGCTTAAAATCTTTGCTCATCTACTTGAATTTCCTCCTAAATGCAGTTACATATAATGCCTCTTAAAACTAATTCTCTGCATTTGCCATTTGGCAGCCTCCTCTGGCACTCTGGGAGGGCTAATAAATCCTGAAGATTAGGTCTTCATAAGGGAAGTATGAAAGTCCCGATGTAGGTAAATACCACTTAAGACTCTAAATTTCGAGGAAGATTGGAGATTTTTGTGGAGATCCTTAAAGTGCTCTCTGTCAGTTGCTACCATGAACTTTCTTCCTCTAGTTTATATTATGTTCACATTGAATCGTTCCATGCATGTACCATATATGTTTCTTTTTTTTTTTTAAGATCTTATTTATTTATTTGAGAGAGAGCGAGAGCGTGCAAGAGCGGGGGAAGGGCAGAAGGAGAGGGAGAAGCAGACTCCCTGCTGAGCAGGGAGCCCCACGCCCGGCTGGGTCCCAGGACCCCGGGATCATGACCCGAGCTGAAGGCAGACACTTAACTGACTGAGCCGCCCAAGTGCCCCTATATGTTTCTGATCTGGGTAGATAAGCCACATTTATAGATTTAAAGAAGATTGTATCAGCTGCTGCCGGGAAGTTCTTCCTGAGTTACTTAAGAACCTGTGAAACTTAACTCTTAAGAGCTGCAGTTTGTAATAAAATCACCTTTCGTCTAGACCATGGTTGTATGGTCCTAATGGCATGGTAGAAAGAAAGGGCAAGCCCTTATTCTTATTTCTGACATCCTTACAAGTTTATATTGTGACCTTGACTGAAGGACTTCTTGCCTTGCCCAATGAAAATCATTGCAGATTTTAACACTTGCCTCCAACCAAAAATAAAATTATAGGGCTTTATTATTTTTCCAGTGCTCTTAAAGATTTCAAGTTTGGTCTGGAGGCTTCCCAAGGGTATGGACTGTGTCTGATTCATTTTATCCACAGACACTTACATGGTGCCTGGAGCACCATTCATTCGTTGAACGAATGAAATTAATGAAAGAATGGAAAGATAGAACCAGAGTCACATTTTAGTGGCCTACCTGTATATTTTCAGGGTAATGAAGTATTTAAAAAGGGACAGAGATAACACATTTCTAAAAGGAGATGAATGGCATATTTAACACTTCCCAAGAAGGTGGAATCCAGCTTCTATCGCTTAATCTAGGTCTTCGATTACAGAGGCATTGAGAATTCCCTGTGGCTGAATATGGGGTGAAACTTTAAGGCAAGCTGAAGGCCCCGGGCTGCCCTGTGGACATCAATACTCCCATGGAGCACTTTCCAAGAAGAAAAGTGTGGGCTTGCTGGTCTTTTCATCAAAACTCCTAGAATTTGGCTGAATGCCTGGTTTATCCCAGGACATTAGTCAGCCCACAAATCCCACATTTGTTTATTCAGTCCAGAGCAAGTGAATACTGCCATTCTCCCATCTCCTTTGTTACCAAATGCTTTGTTAACCTGAATTGAGCTCTGCAACACAAAATGAAGTGACTAATCTTTCGGGGGTTTCCCCCTCCCAGATTCTTGTATGAGCAACTGAATCGATAGGCCACAAAGCCCCATACTGTCGTTTTCCCTCATGCTGCTCTTTTATTCTGATGGTTCCACATTGTACTTAAGGAAACCAATACCTTCCAGAGTGTGGTTGAAGTGGCGCCACCATTAAGAAAAGGAGGTTATGGGACTTTTTAGTCTTGTGAGAAAATGTTAGCAAGCAAAGAGAGTTTAGGTTGATTATTTATACTTAGGCAGTCTACTCCTGGGCATTGGCAATAGGTGTCACCTCGCTCACCTCGCATTCTCTGAAGTTTTCCTGATTCTGAACATGTGGGTCTGAAAATGTAGGAAGTAGGAATCATAACACAAACATCCGGTTTGGATGATCACACAGTTAATATGTGGTGGGTCTGGAATATAACTTAAAAAGGAGGTATATCCTTAATCACTGGGCTATTTGTCTATCAGCAAAGATCTGTAAAGACCTGGGCTTTTTAGCAAAAGTATAAGGATCTGTGTTTCTGAATTGCCATTGACCATGAAAGAGTGATTAGTTTAGAAGATAGTTGAGGGGCAACATAGTGCACAACAGAAGAGGGGATAAAGGAAATGATAAGACTTGATATTCTTGCCATAAACCCCAGCCATTTCTATAGCATGTTGCACATAGCAGCTTGGCAGGTAATTCTCATTAATCGTTAGGTCTGTGGGAATTCTATTTGGTTCATAAAGCTTTGACTCTATGTTTCCCATTGATAACCTGTTTTTCTCTCTCCTCTTCTTACAACTCTTGGCCAGAGCTTCCTTCCAGATGACTTCTTTCTACCACACTCTTCCTCCCCCGTGTAAGAGAATGCAGGTACATGCTGATGTTTGAAGCAAGAACACTCAAGAATCATTGCCTGACTTTTAACCCAAGGCTTGGATTGGTACAGTCTTTTTAGCTTTTTAGTGCGAGGTTCAGGGATCACAAAGGTTGTTTCATGAGCCTTTTGTAAATTGTTATTTTCATACCTGAGATCTGGAGGAAACATCAGTCAAAATGGTTTTTAAAGTGGCACCTGGGTGGCTCAGTTGGTGAAGCGTCTGCCTTTGGCTTGGGTCATGATCTCATGTTCCTGGGATCAAGCCCTACATTAGGCTCCCTGCTCAGAGGGGAGTCTGCTTCTCCCTCTCCTTCTGCTCCCCCCCCCCTCAGTGCCTGCTCTGCTCTCTCTCTTTCTCTATCTTGCTCTCTCTCTCTCAAATGAATAAATAAACCTTTAAAAAAAATTTTTTTTTCTTTAAATAGCTATTAGCTCAGGAGATACGTAGCCAAGGACTGTGGCAAGAGCTTTGCCTGCATTACCCTGTGTTTTGGTCATACGGTCTTTTAAAAAAAGATATTTTAAATTTGTTTTCTGGGAATGATTACTCCCACTATTTTGCTATACAGGGTCAGGAAAATGTGTAAAAAATTCCTGGGCTTGGGTGCAGATGACACATGTGGCAAACAGAAATCTAAAGTGATAAAAGATTTTTGTCCTTTGTAGATACTTCTCCAGACTTGAGTTCTGTATTTTTGGATTCGACTCATTGAAAATCTTCATTGAGCACCTAGTGCATGCCAAACCTTGTGCTACATTATGAGGGGTTGGGGGCCTTACTATAGTCCAGTTGGGATACAGTAAGGATGAAGAGAGAATACACATACTTATAGCAGAAGGCAAAATAAAATACAGTGTACAACGGGCTATGAGAGATTATGGTGGAAGAGGGCATATTTTATTAGTGGAGTCAGGAAGTGCGTTGCCAAGGTCATGGCATTCTTGATGGGTCATAAGGCTAAGATCTTGGCAGGTGAGGAGGCATCCCAATGCAAGAGAATAAGCAAAATCACACAGTTGTGAGAAAGGGGAAGGGAACTGCGAGTATTGCCATGCACGGTGGAGGCAGGGAAATGAAGGCTGGCTGGCTTTATATTGTGAGTACTGAGCCTCATGTGCATAGTTGACCATGCGGCCTTCCTTGAACCCTTGTTTGCTCTAGAATCATGGCACCTCCTGGCTCTTTATTGGTCTTAGCTGGCCAATGTTTCTTGGTCACCTTACCTGAGCTCTCCGTGTTGAGGGGCTTCAGCATCCGATTGTTCCTAAATTGCTATTATTTAAATATTCAATATTTAACAGCTACATGCCAGTGGTCTCTAAATCGGTTAAGTCTCCCCATGCCCCATGCCCTAACCTCTAGGCTACACATCATGTTGTCTACTGAACATCTCCACTTTGATGTCTAAATTTCTAGGCCCAGATTAGAACTCTTGATTCTCTGCTTCCACCGACCCCCCTCGACTTTTTGCTGCTGGAAATCCTCCTCTTCCACCAGTCTTCCCCATCTTAGTTAATGGGCCCGCCACCCACCTAGTTGCTTAGGCCCCCCAAACTTGGAGTTAGTCTTGATATGGCCTTTCTCTCACCCTTACCATTTAATAACACATATTTTGAGTTCCCCTCTACCCCACCCTGAACAAGCAGCTGTTGTTTTTTGTTATAAGCCTTATGGTAGTACAACTTGCCTCCAAATGCACATGAATCACTCTGATAACAATAAATATTACGTTAAAAAAGATTAATTTTACAGAGATTGTCTCTGGATTCCTTTCCAGAAATTAACTCCTCAGTTGTCCACAAGAACCATATGTTCCTCAGTTTGCATCTATGTTGGAATTTATTTCTCCCATGTTTCAAAATAATCTTCTCATTCTCTTGCCTTTCAGGCCCAGCAGCGATGGATTAGATACACAAATACATGTCCCCACGTATCTGTTATATAATGAAAATAACAATAGTGATGCAAATGATAGTAGTACTATTTTTTTTTAAGATTTTATTTATTTGAGAGAGAGAGAGCATGAGAGGGGGGAGGGTCAGAGGGAGAAGCAGACTCCCTGCCGAGCAGGGAGCCCGATGCGGGACTCAATCCCGGGACTCCAGGATCATGACCTGAGCCGAAGGCAGTTGCTTAACCAACTGAGCCACCCAGGCGCCCGATAGTAGTACTATTGCTAGTAGTACTCACTAGCACCTGTTATAAGCCCTGCCATGCCCTGCAGTAAGCACTGTCCATTCACTGATGTTTTAAACCTCACTGTGGCCCTCCGGGATGCATACGTCATTGCCTTCATTGTAGACCTGACATGAGTTCAAGACATGAACTTATTCCTGCTAGACCCCAAAGCCCATGCTTTTTACCAAACGTAATTTAGAATTCTGAATCACTGCATAAGGGTAAATGCAGCTTCTAGTGCAAAGAATATTTTGGCTGACCACACTCAGAAAGACATAATGATGCAGCTCTAGAAAGATGGTGTAATAGAAAGAAAAGATCCTAGTTACATCACCTTCCATAGGCTTCAGGGTGTATTCTTTATGTAATTTTCTTTTTTTTAAAAGATTTTATTTATTTATTTGTCAAACAGAGAGAGAGAGCACACAAGCAGGGAGAGCTGCAGGCAGAGGGAGAAGCAGGCTCCCCGCTGAGCAGGGAGCCCAATATGGGACTCGATTCCAGGACCCTGGGATAATGATCTGAGCCGAAGGCAGACACTTAACCGACTGAGCCACCCAGGCATCCCTCTTTATGTAATTTCAAGATAATTTTATTTTGGGGGCTGCCAAAAAATGGCCATTCATTTAGTTTTTTGCCCTAACATTCATTTCTTCTGTCTCTCCAATGGATACCTTCACTGACATCAGAAGTATAAAAAGAGAAATCAGGGAGAAACATGAGCCTCATAAGAAAATAAATGGAATTCTTAGAAAAAATTTCCAGGAGAGAACAATACTTTGCAGCCCTTTCAATATTTCTTTCTTTCTTTTTTTTTTTAAAGATTTTATTTATTTATTTGACAGAGACACAGCGAGAGAGGGAACACAAGCAGGGGGAGCGGGAGAGGGAGAAGGGCCTCCCGCTGAGCAGGGACCCCGATGTGGGGCTCGATCCCAGGACCCTGGGATCATGACCTGAGCTGAAGGCAGACGCTCAATGACTGAGCCACCCAGGTGCCCCTTTCTTTCTTTTCTTTTTTTTTTTTTTAAGATTTTATTTATTTATTTGAGAGAGAGTGTGAGCGAGCATGAGCAGAGGGGAGGGGCAAAGGCAGAGGGAGAAGCAGACTCCCTGCTGAGCAGGGAGCCCAATGTGGGACTCGATCCTGTGGGATCATTACCTGAGCCAAAGGCAGACACTTAACTGACTGAGCCACCCAGGTGCCCTCAATATTTATTTCTTGTTGGATTTGATAGTGAGAGCACCACATAAGCCTGAATGAAAACAGAAAGAAAGAGATTCAATCAGTCAGGATAAACCAGGTTATGCTATGATAACTAGAACCTCAAAATCTCTGTGGCTTAAAAAGCAAAGGATTATTCTCATTCATGCTCATCAATGGTCACATCAATGGCTTCTTTTATTCAGCATCAATTTGTACCCCTATCTCTTCATTCTGGTCATAGGCCCATTTTTTTGGTCTTTATGTAGACACCACCTCAGGAGAACCTCTTGAACATAGAAGTTCTTTGAACTATTACTGATTTTGTTTGGGGCTTTAAATGCTTCCTTGGACAGCTGATTACCCCTGGTGCCTTCTTTGCTTGGGTTTTGGAACATCCTGCTGTTGAAATAGTCTAATATGTATTTCTTGGAGATAGCTTTGGCTATGAGAGTTCCTTCAAGTGAGACAGTATTCTCTAATTTCAAGCACAGCTTTGGAAGCAGATGGGAGTCTGAGGTGGCTTTGCCACCTCCTACTTGTGTGACATTGTACAATGTCTTAAGCTCTCTCTCGGTTCTAGTTTCCTTGTTTGAACTAGGTTGTTGTTCATTATTTGAACAGGAAAAAGTGGTTGGATTTGAGGAAAGGCAGGAGATAATATTAGTAGAAATTGTTGATGAATTGGGTGAGGCAGAGGGAGGAGGCAAGGATGACTACCAGGTTTCTATCTCAAGCAACTGGGTGGTGATACCTTTTACTGAGGAGGAGATAAGAGAATCGATTTGTGTGTGTGGGGGGCGGGGGGTGGTGTGGGTGAGAGAGAGAGAGAGAGAGAGAGAGAGCCTGCATGCATGAACATACCATGGAGAGAGAGAGACTTACAGAGAAAGAGATGTCAATTTTGGACATGAGGATTTGAGGGGCTTTGTTGATATGTAGATAAGTGGAAATGTTGAGTTGAAGTTTTAATGGTGCATAGGAGAGAGGTCTAGACTGATAATAGAGACTAAAAAGTCCTTTGCATAAAGAAGATAATTGAAGTATAGGAAGAGATGAGATCTACTTCTGAAAATGAGAAGACAAGAGAGCCGAGGGTGAAGCTTCAGAAATTTTCTCTTTAATAGTCTCACAAAGAGGGTAGAAGATTCTTCAAAAAAAAAAAAAGTTTGCTTTTATGAAACGGCAATTTTCCTCTTACATTTCTGGACATCATTTTTTTTTTCAGTGATGAAAAAGATGATGTTGTCTGCTTAGAGTAGGGGAGTGGGCTCTGGTAGGGTTCCTCAGTAGAGATGTTGAAGTTTAAAACAATGACCAAGGAAAGTAGGAAGGAGAGTTGATCAAGTGAAAGGATTGAGGAGATGTACTGAAGTCCTAAAATTAGAGACCATATATTTGTTATGACAATAATCTGAATGGTTATAACATTTTCCTTAAGGAGTGTTCAACTTTTAGGTACCAAGATGACATTGACCCTATGCTGGGAGTTTGCCTGATGAATGTAGTGTAGGAAGAGACATGCATGGATTTGAGTGTGCTGGTCATGAGTAGTTCAGATACTCTACTACTTGTAGCTTGTTTAGAGGAAGGCTGATGGACTGTGGGGAAATGAAGAACCAGGAGCTGTAGGACTCAGTGAATTTGAGGAACTGGTATATGTAAGGGAAGATCCTGAGAACGCAGGAGGAAAGGCATCTGGGTCAGAGGACGCAATGTTTGCAGTTAAGATTTTGGGTGTGGAACTGTTCTTGGTAATGACAAAGTTCAGGATGTTTTCCCTGGCAGTGTTGGGGAGTCTAAGTTGAGTGAAGGTGAGATTTGTTATTGTGTATTTGAGGTCAAGGAACAGTAGATTGAGGGTGTTGGGTGGATTGCCCACAAAGATACTGAAGTCTTCTAGATATGGGCAGAAGTGGGGTTGAGGAGGAAAGAGGAATGTCATGTCCTGCAGAATGTGACTGGGAGGTTGGCAGATGATAGGAACATAGAACTGTACATGGTAGGTATAACCTATTGGCATGAGTACCAGGGTGGAAGTGTGATGGCTCTAAAGTGTCATTAAGGAGCTCATGGATTGTCACCCCTACCCTTAGTTCTATGGTAGGTGAAATACACAGCATAATGGGGGGAGATGCTTATTGTTTTTTTGTTTTGTTTTGTTTACATAAAGGAAGGAGATTCCGGAAAGCATAGTGTTTTGAAGAGAGAAGCCAGAGAGGAAGTATAGAGCATTAAGGGGTTAAGGACAGGGGACATAAATTGGCTTTCTTTTGACATTTGAGGATTATAGGAATGGAAACCTTAACTGAAATTAATTGACCACAGATATTCCAAAGATGGAGTGAGTCATTTGGTGACAAAGATGTCTGAAGATCTGAGGTGGGATCTGGCCCAGTCATGTGTGGGTGGGCTCACTGTGTGGGAACTGGGGTCAGGAAGGATCTGAGCATGGGCTGTCTCCTGTGTGAAGGGTGGAGGGATCAGGCCTCTTATCCCTGGGGTGGTGTCGTGATGTGATGAGTGGCACATGCAAGATAGTTTTCATTAACATCTCACTTCTAGCCTCACGATAAAGCTGAAAGGCAGTCACAGCAATCATGATAATAAAATATCTGCCTATCTTCCATCCCCGGAGTTGTGAAGATTCAATGAGGTCATATGTGGAAAAGCACTTTAAAAACTATAATCGCTGTATGTATGCTAAGTTTTGTTGTTATCCACACCTTTGATGTATTTCTCTGTGTGCTCATCCGTGTATGTGCTCATCCGTGTATGTGTATTCCCTAGGATAATAAGGGCTTCCCGCTGACAAAGCCAAGATTCTGTATTTATAGCATGAGGCTGGCACCTGGGCTAATTCTCTTTGGTGATTATGTAGTCTTGATGTGGACTGGCATCTTTCCCTGGAGTTTCAATATCTCCCTCAGCAGCTTTTCATGGCCAGAAGCTCCATCTCTGTATCTTTCTGTTACAAAGCCCAGATTCCCTTCTAGACCACCCACCAAGTTCCTCGCTCCAGGCTTAAGGACGCCTCCAGCTCCTGGCTCACTTGCAGAGCTGAGCCGATTGGCACGCCTTAAGCCAAGATTGTCAGGTTCCCCTGGATGATCTGACAGAAGATATCCACAGGAAAGTGGTACTAGACTCTGAGAATTGGAGTTTTAAACTGTCTAAAGTCTTTCAGCTTGTCGTGGAGAGAGGCAGAAATGATTCTAACCAAAAAAAAAAAAAAAAAAAAAGGCATTCCTTTATTAATACTGCCTACCTCCCTTTGAAATTTAACTGAGACTGTACTTGAGTTTTGAGATGTTAGATATTCCTGGAAGGGGAGCGGAGGCTTCTGTGATGGAATAAACTTTTTTAAAGGGTAATTCCCAAGTAGGTTCATTAGCTTTGTTCTATCATCACCTTTCTACCGACGGTGAGTTGTTTCCTTTCATGGCTTGGGACATGTAGACTGTTTTTCTGCAGAAACCACATGCCTTGGAGTAATGGGGTGCACCTATCTCAGTTGCTTAGTGCAATACAACACATTTGGTAAACAATTAAGAAGTGCACAGACTTATTGGTAGCAAAATGTGATTTCGCCTTGGGAGAAAAAACAAGGCTATATGTTCCCTTTACTGTCTTAGCTTACAACATCATGAGATCTATTCTGTTCATTGTCAGTTTGTACCCCTGCCTCTTCATTCTGGGCATAAGGGCCATTTTGAGTCTTCATGAAGAAATTGCCTTGGAGAATCGCCTAGAGAAAGAAGTTCTTTGAACTGTCATTGATTTTGTTTGAGGCTTTGAATGCGCGCCTGGAAGGCTGATTACCTCCCAGGGCCTTCTTTCTTAGATCACTCGTGTTGAATTCTCTCCAGCTCTCTGATTTTGTCCATTTGGATCTCCCCCCACCGATCTCCTTTACATCTCCAGAATTAGCACCATCTGTGTGACAAAGGTTGACATTTACTAGGTAAACATTAATTTGAGTAAGAAAATTCTTGCTCAACTTACATTTTCTACCTTGGTAATGTTGCTTTCCTGGTTTCTTGAGAATTTCCAATACTCTATGCTTATCCTTTATCATGTCACTCTAAACTCCATGGGGTGTCCCTCTCAAAGCATAGGGGTTTGGGAGATGATGGTTTTTGTTATAGTCTCCCTCTCCAGAATCAGCTTCTGGAAGAAAGGCCCCAGTTGCCAAGGACAAACACATTTTTTGATGAGCCTCCTTTTCTTTTTTGTAGACCAGTGAACATTTAACATGACTGTTCTTTTAGAACTGCACAGGCTCTAAAATGCAGACAGAGACTAGCATGATTTTTCTTACTGCAAGCAAACAGATCTATAACGCATCTTTTATTTAGGACACTGGACTTAATCATTGCCATCTTCAGGACTTAGTGGTGCTGCCAAGGCTGTGTGGTCAGAATGAGGGTGGGATGTCAAATAAATGATGCTCTGGAGAAACCATGAGCTGGGCTGAGTCATGTAAGCAACCATCTCAGCTTTCTCACCTAACACAACACTGAAGTGTGTTACCACAATCACGGAGTGCTGATTTAAAAGGAAATTGAAAAGGATAAACACACACACACAAGCATTTGTGTGTCTCGGAAGGATGTGGAGAGGTGAGATATGAAGGCAGGACAAAGCATCTGTCTCTTTTAATGTGCACAGCCTACAGTGATAGGAAGAGTGCTGGCCATATAACAAGAGTTCTGTAATGTTTGTTCATTGAATTGTTTTCTGAAAGACTACAATGATATACAGAGCAAGGAGCCTAAAATCTTAAGAAGCAGGCTTTTAGGGGCCCCTGGGTGGCTCAGTCGGTTAAGTCTCTGACTCTTGATTTCAGCTCAGGTCATGATCTCAGGGTTGTGAGATCGATTCTGACATCGGGCTCCATGCTTGGTGTGGAGTCTGCTTGAGATTCTCTCTCTCTTTCTCCTTTAACCCTTCCCCCTGCTCTCTCTCTCTAATAGATAAATAAAATCTTAAAAAAAAGGAATCAGGCTTTTATATTTCATCTTCAGCTATAAAACACAAGTCCAACAGCAGGCTGTATGTTGGGGTACAGGTGAAGAAGGTAAAAAGAGTCAATGAGGTTGGCAAGTGTTCAAAATCTGTGTTTCTGGGGCACCCGGGTGGCTCAGTCAGTTAAGTATCCGATTCCTGGTTTCGGCTCAGGTCATGATCTCAGGGTCATGAGATGGAGTGGCCGGGTGGGCTCTGTGCTCAGCGGGGAGTGTCCTTGAGATTCTCTCTCCCTCTGCACCCCCCTCTAAAATAAATAAATAAATCTTAAAAAAAAAAAAGAAAACAAAATCTATGTTTCCATCCTCCATTTCTTCATTCTCCCCAAATTTAATCAGACTACTCTACAGTTCTCTTTTCCCATTCACAGTTGTGAAGACAGCAGGGTCCTGGCCCTCAGGACCTCGCAATCAGTCAGGGAAGGCAAACACTGAACAAATAATTAGAGGTGTGATAAGGATTGGGAAGGAAACGTTCAGGATGCAAGAGGGTGTAATTGAATTCAGGAGATCACAGGAGGTATTCCTGAGGAACTGTGAGCTAAAGGAAAATAAAATTTGATTAGATGAAATTGAGGGATCAGATAGGCAGTGGGAGAAGGGTATTCTAGGCAGATGGGACAGTATGCACAAGCCTGGATTTGAGAGTGTGGTTCATTCAAAGAACCTGAAAGGTGGGGTTTCCATAGCATAATTGTATGTGTTAGGGGCAAAATGGGAGTCAATAATGTTCTAGTTTGGAGGAACTGAAGTTCATTGATTCATTGATTGATTCATTAAAATTTATTGAGTGATTGAATGATTGCTATGTTTCAGGCATTGTATTTGGCCCTGGGGATGCAATGTTGAATAAGGCATGGGTTCCTGCCTTCCCAATGCCAATAATCCTCAGAGAAAGAAGATGTACAAACATATGAGCACTATCTAATATAACGTGTATGCCAGTCGAGGTAGGCAAGAAAGTTTCAGTACAGTCGAGTGGTTAATTTCACCTGAGGGGAGGGCTGTAATCAGGGAAGATTTCCCAAGGAAAGTGATGTTCCGTTCAGTGAGTAGACATTTTTCAGAGAGATAAGGAAGAATAAAGTCATCTAAGACAGAGGGGAGAGAGTATACAAAGGCAGAGTGACACATGATAAGAAAGTACCCGGAGGAAACTGCCATGGGGCAGGACTGAAGCATGGAGCGTGTGAAGAAGTGACAGTTATGTGTTGTGGCAACGGCCGAGGAAGTCTAACAAATGCCCGCCTCTGGGCACAGAGAGCTACTGAGTTTCCTCAAAACAGTTCATTTATCCTTAGAACCTAAGAGAGACATTAATAGAAGCTCACGGAACCAGAAGTCAACACATATGTAAGTGACCTAAAAGGTATTTTGTCGAGTGTCGTTGTTGATTTTATCTGACCTAAAAGACTTGAATTTGGTAGCATATAGGCCTAGAGTAGCTGGCAGCCATCTTGTGACTCACGGGGCCTGAAAGCAGAGCCAATGTATAGGAATGTAACAGAGAGATAGGAGAATATTAGATCCCACTGACATTATTCAAGCCTCTGTATTAAGCCACACCTCAGGGGCGCCTGGATGGCTCAGTCAGTTAAGCATCTGCCTTTGGCTCACGTCATGATCTCAGGGTCGTGGGATCGAGCCCCGCAGGGGGCTCCCTGCTCAGTGGGGAACCTGCTTCTCCCTCTCCCTCTGCCCCTGCTCATGCTCTCTCTCTTTCAAATAAATAAATAAATAAAATCTTAAAAAAAAGCGCCACACCTGAAACGTGTATATTTCTGAACTCTTATAAGAGATAAATCAGTTTACATTTTTTGCTTGTCAGTTTGAGATATATGTATTATAAAATATATGAAAATTATATATATAACATATCTAAATATATAATTTATATATAAGTATATACCCTATATATAACATATATGTAATATATATTTTATTTTTTATTTTTTTTGTCGATTGTAACCTAACAGATACCCCTGGCCTCTTCATTTACAGTTCAGGAGACTAATATCCAGTATGCCAGATTGACTCACTATCAAGTGATTCGTTAAAAACTGAGAATAAAACTCAGGTCTCTTGTCTCAGAGACCAGGTTTAGGAATATCCAGCATTCTGAAAGCATCTGTATGTGAGGGCCTCAATATACATGTATCTAGAAATCTGTTTTGCAGGAACCACCTATTTGAGAGTGTGACTGAGTTTAGTTTAAAAGTGACATTTCTAAGTGACAATATTGTAGAAAGAGCATTCAACCAATAATCTGTTGTTATTGGGTCTGGGCCCACTTGCCACTAATTATCATCGTGACCTTGGGTGCATCTCTCTGGGACTGAGTTGCTCATGGGATGTGATTATCTCTAATTCCTCTTCCATTTCTATGATTTGCAGGAAAAGTACACTCAATTTTCAGTTATCCATTGTGGATTTTACATATTCCTACATACCCTCGGGAAATCTTCCTTTTGAATTGTTTTTTGATATTATTGGGTTCAATGCCACACATATTTCCTGAACAGCGATTATGGGTGAGGGACGCAAAAGCGCATAGTTATTTCTAGTCAGTATTACTTACTCACTTTTGTATTCACAGATGCAATCTGATGTGGTTTGTAGCCCTAAAATATTAAATAATGCCTTCTAATCCAGGGAACGTGTGATCCCAAATAAGAGCAGGGTTAGAGAGAGGGCTAGGCTGTCACTATGCATCAGTAGGAGAAGTGAGGCTATAGTGTCCAGCGGTCAGAGGGAGGCACAGAGCAGAGTCCTGAGAAGTGCAGGCAGATTGGGAACCAAATACGTGTACAAAAACAAATTTCCGCCCACATAGAATTGATTTTGAATCATAAGTCTTCAGAAGATCGGCACCACAGTCATCACTGTGGATACCTATGGGTCCTTTTGGAGCGGTTGCCTTTAAGTTTGGGGACAGCTTGCTAACATTTTTCTTTGTATGATATTATAAGCACTTAATTGCTTGATGTACTCTTTTGTATAATTTTTTTGTAATATAGCAATTAATGTGATTCACCAAAGTAATTTTCTAGCTTGGATGAAGACCAGCTTTCGTCTGTTTCTTAGCCTGTCCACAAATAGTCGTATTGGCTGGAAAGTGACCCTGGAGCTCTACCACCTCACTTGAGTCTTGGGAAGGGGGCAAAGATGCTGGCTCTGCATTAGCTAGTGCCCAGGTTCTGTCTCCTCCCTCACCATTTTGGCCTGTGTGGCTGCATACATGACATAAGTTCTTTAAGCCTTAGTTTTGTTGTCAGTAGAATGGGAATCATGCTATCTTTCTCCTGGGATTGCCCAACACAGTGATTATTTACAGCATCAACTAAATAAGTGTTACTAGACAACACAGTGTTAGTGAGGTTTTATTTGAACTGTGTTCAAGTGATGTATTAGGTTCCAAAGAAGAAAAAGGACAGGAGCATGAGACAGTCTAACTTGTAAGGTCGATAAACGGAATGAAGACACACCACAGTTTGATCATTTCATTTGACCAGAGGAAAAAAGTCCCAGGCTGTTCCAGGTTAATTTACAACTTTGCTTTGTTAACTTCGGGAGTATTCTTTTTTTTTTTTTTTTTCCGGGAGTATTCTTTAACCTCTCTAGGCTTCTATATCTTCAGCTAAATTGAGCATAATACTGCAATCTTATTTTGTAGAAAGTGAAAGGAGATAAGGAACCTGAAAGTCTTTGTGATAGAAAACACGAATGTGAAAGTTCATGTTAATATAGTACAATTAACCTTAAAAGTTAATATGATTATAGACCATTTCTTTTTTTTGCACAGTCCACATTATTTTATATCCATGTGGCCTCTGCCATTGATTAAAATATTATTTTCTCTGTTTATTAATTTCTGTGGGGCTAACTAATACTGCCTTCATACTTTATAAAGGGTCCTAGAAAAGCAATACTTGTCAGATGTTTCAGGCAAACGAGGTAGAAGAGAACCACTATACCACTGAAAATAGATAACTATTTTCAATATTTTTTTTCCTACTAAGAAAATAATCGCTTCCTTCTAAAGAACTATTATTTTTTAGGGCAATATTTTCACTATTCGAAAAGATTATCTGGAACATATCTCAAACCTCTACTTTCTTCTGCGAAGTATTTCTAATAGCATTTGTGCAGCTAGGCTGGGAAAGTATGCAAAAATCCCCTAGCATTTTCATATCAAGCCACGTGAATTTAAAATACACCACCTCAAAGAGGAACATTACCACCCTAGCACTATGTAGTGAGGAGAAAACTGAGAGATTTCTAAGAATATATGAGTGTAATTTTCTGTTAACTGAGAGTGATTGACAGTTCGTGGAAATCTGCCTCTAAAATAACCTGTTTGTACCACCCTTAGTTTTATTTGGTATAAAGGAAATTGCTTGTTGCTTACCCATCCAGCTATCAGAAACTCTCTTTCCTTACTATCCTAACTGCCTAAATCCCTATGGATATATCATATAAAATCTATGTTTATTTACTTTAGTTTTTTTTTTAAACCTGTTCTTTCTGTTTCAACTTGAGAGTTGATTGAAATAACATGATGTGTGTAAACCTACAATGTAGTCTAGATCTAAAGTCATTACATGCACCTAGGGGATTTTAATAAAATTTGAGGTTCTAGAATTTTAAGATCCTATTTCCAAAAGGAGAAGTTTTGTTTCATTTCACATGCATGGCCAAAGAGCAACTATACTGTACTGGTAAAAATAGTAGTCCCAAGTAAGAAAGAGGACTTAGAAGAAAAAGCCAAGCCGAATTTATTTTATCTGCAGAACTTGGCTTAAGGGGGATTTTGAAACAATCGCTAAATACAGTCTTTGATGAAGGAGAGGGGGAGGGGGAGAAGCACTTGACAGACTCATCTGGTCACTTGGGGATACACAGCACACTCTAAGTAAACTTCAGACTTCAAATACTTGTTTCTTTTTGCTCCCCTCTAAAGTCTTCATCCATCCCAAGACTCTCAACATGTTGCTCATTCAGAGGCCATTGTTGGAAGCTGGAAGCTGAGAATGAGGTGGGGTTGGGGAATGAGTTTTGGGAATTGTTGTTCTTTTCTTAGACTTAACCGAATTTCTATGCTTCCCTACTCCCCACCCCATCCTGGGCTCTGAATCCAGAGAGAGGATCTGCATATCTGTGGACCGTGGTTCAGAGAAAGTCTTTGTCCTGAAGAAACTCTATCTGGTCTCCTAAACCATATGGATCGGTTCACCGTGAAATCTTCACAGGCTTGTGTCCATACTTTAGACTTTCATCTGTTCTGCCACTGACATTCTAAAACATCGTTCCTCTGTTTCACAGGCACACTGTTGGTGGTAAAAGAGAGGATGTTAGGTGCTACGTGGGTAAATATTTTATTTTGATTGTTATGTACTTTTAATGCATGTTAAAAACATTAGTTCTCCATTTATAACAGTGATGTAAAGTTTCTTTAATTTCTTTATTTCTTCTTTACATGCATTTATTTACATTAAAAGTGTGAGTTGATTTAAAGGCAAATATTAAAAAAGTTCTGGAGGATCTCAGGTATGGCAGCAAACATGAAGGTGATGTGTGAATAGTTGAGGTTAGGGAAGCGCTGTGATAACTCTAGGCTAGCTCCTTCCTTATTCCCAGACCCACAAACTAGTTAGACTCAAGAGTCAGGATGCCCTTTGCATGCTGGCCTTTGCTTCCATGTTGGCAATGATGGGGGAAAGACACCTCAGGAGATGCTAGGAGATCTTTAACCTAGAGAGTGGTGATGAATAGGAAAGAAGGAGGCAAAGGGAATGACACAAATAGAGAAAAGGACATTGTGAATTAACAGTTGGGATTTGTGAAGATTTCCTGAAAGAAAGAAGTCTTAACTGGCAGTTGCAGGAGCTCGCCAGGTGGAGAAGAAGAGGAAAGAAATGATGCATTCTACTCTCATTTTTTAAACCACAACCCCAAGTTTTGAGCTTTTGGTTAATTTGGGGGAGAGGGGAGAGGCCAGGCTGTAATTTCATTCCTGACACAGGCTTTCAAGTGTATGCAGCTTGGTAGTCACTGCTTCTCCCGTGAAGGACAGAAGGAACAGGGTAGTATTCTCTGTGACCAGTCCCGCCCAAGGGCAAATAGGGCAACCGCCAAATAGGGCAACCACCTGAGGGACCACCACCGGCCTGAGCAGAAAGGAGAAGGGATTCCTTCTTGTATTTAATATGTTCCAGAAATGTCCCATTTCATTTTTTGGGAGTGTCCTTGAGCAGGGAAACTGTGTTTCTAAGAAAGAGGTTCTACTTAAACCTCTGCAGTCCTTGGAGGGGTCTGGGGAGGGAGCAATGCTGGAGATCTTGCTCTTCTTGGCGGTTTTTCTTTCCTTCTTAAGTCAGGCATGCTTGATAGAAAAGTCAACTACTGGCAGCCTCAGCTTGGAGAGGCTTGAGTTGTTTTTTGAACATGAACAAAGAAAAATAATTTGCTCCTCCAGAATAACATAGAACAGGGATGTCTAATAGAAGTATAAAGTGAGCCACATTTATCATTTTTAATAGATATATTACAAAAATAAAAATTAATGGGAAATTAATTTTAATGATATCTTTTAACTCATGTCTAAAATATTTTAATGTGTAATTAATACACAAAACACTGAAATATTTTTCATTTTTTTCATGTAAATATTTGCTATCTGGGGCATATTTTCCACTTAGAGCATGTGCTAATTAAGATGTTTAATTGTCACTGGAAATAATGTTTAGATTTTATAATATATGCAGTTGAAAAAGTAGATTCATATATCCCAAATGTTTCAAACATGCTTAAAGTTTCCAGTAATCAAATTGAATGTCAGTGTATATAATTATATTTATTATTTCAATTAACTTAAGTTAGATGAAAATTAAATTTTATTTCTTCAGTTCCGCTAGCCAGGTTTCAGGTGCACAATATCATCTGAGGCTAAGTAGAAAATGTATTGGATCATTAGGATAGAAGAAAAACAATAAAAATAATTTTGGGGGTCACTTTTAGCCCCCTTTCTTCTGTAATGATTACCAAAGTAGGAATTTCATAGGAAACTGGGTGATAAAAGCTCAGAAAACCTCATTCCAGACCAAGATCCATCATTGATCAGGTTTTCCTCTCCTGTAATTCAAGGAGAATGGTACCTGCTCCTCTGCCTTGTTAGTTTTTGCAGAAGACACTTTGAAGATTCATTGTGGCCCAAGAGTAATGGACGTATGAGGTTTGAATGGTCCTCGAATACCTTAACCAATGGTTCTCAAGTGCTTGTCCACAAACCCAGCATGTGTGCTTCCCACATGACATTCCTTTATACTTTTAAGCTTTTTTCACCAAATCTTTCTGTAACTGGGTTTAACAGCTCCAATTCCTCCAAAAAAAATCTGACCCCCTCCCACACCCCAGGTCACGACTTCAATTTCACTGTCCTGGGCCCTCTTTCCTGAACATGTTCTTGTTTGTCTGTATCCTTAATTATGGTGGCTTGAACTGAATGTACTTAAGATTAAGATTAATGTACTTAATGATCAGTGTGAGGTAGAGTAGCACAGTCATCTTGAACTAGATACCGTGCTTCTATGAATGTAGTCTCTAGCTTCTGTATTTGCTTGCTTTTCAATTTTTTTTGTAGCCACAGTCACTTGACTCATATCAAGCTCATCAGTAACTGAAACCCCCATTTTCCCTCTTTGAAATGCCTCACTTTTTTTTTTTTAATAAAAAAGAAAGTTGATCTAGCCTCTATACTATTTGGGGCAGTTAGACCTCTTTTTACCCCATCCAACATTTTAAACCATCTTGTATGCAATTGGAACAGGGGGTGTAAGGGGGTTAAGGAGTCTTAAGTAAGTACCTCTCAAACTTTTTTTTAATTTTTTTTTTAAATTTTTTTAAAGATTTTATTTATTTATTTGACAGAGAGAGAATGAGAGAGACAGAGAGCATGAGAGGGAGGAGGGCCAGAGGGAGAAGCAGACTCCCTGCCGAGCAGGGAGCCCAATGCGGACTCGATCCCGGGTCTCCAGGATCATGACGTGAGCCGAAGGCAGTCGCTTAACCAACTGAGCCACCCAGGCGCCCGTACCTCTCAAACTTTAATGAACACTTTCTGCACTGTAGATCTTGTTAAAATGCAAATTCTACCCCAGTAGATCTGGGGTAGTGTCCATGATTTTACATTTTTAGCAAGCTCCTATGGATTACATTTTGAGTAAAAAATTCTTAGGGTATCTGAAAGTTTGTGGGTTTTTTTTTTTTTTTTTTAAACAACCAATCCTCCTTCCACATTTTCTTCATTATCAGATGAATATACATTTTCTCACTGTAAAACAGCTCCCTGGGATCCTTTTAGAATTTTGAAATTCTCAGCTCCTTAAGGGAAGAGGTGCCACATATACTCTTCTTTTGGCTTTCCTCACAGTCTGATGAAATGAAGACTGTTGATAAATAGTGTTAATTTTTACTGAGTTTGTTTGGCTTCTAGAGCTAGGGAAGGCCATAATCATGGAGGCCTTACCAAGAAGGCCATGGCAACTAACACCAAAACGGTTGTCAATCTCTGGGAAATATTTTTTTTTAAGATTTTATTTCTTTGAGAGCGAGAGTGATCGAGAGAGAGAGAGAGAGAGAGAGAGAGAGAGGGAGAGAGAACACAAGCAGGGAGGGGCAGAGGGAGAGGGAGAAGCAGACTCCCCACTGAGCAGGAAGCCAGACATCATGACCTGAGCCAAAGGCAAATGCTTAACTGACTGAGCCCCCCAGGTGCCCCTGGAAAATATTTTTCCAATTGGTTTTGTATCATATTTTAACTTTGTTTTCCTCAGTTCTGATTTATTTTGTTAGAATTAAAAAGAAATCAGTGTAAAACATGAATACTGGAGGTTGTTTAATTTCATTAAAGGGTGGAAGAGAGAGGAAGGCTAAGAGAGGGTGTGGTGGTGTGTGTTGCAGGTGAGGAAAACAATTTGTGGAAAAGTGAATTTAGTCCTGTTGGAAGATTTGGGGCCCCTCAATGTCACTTACATCCCCGGATGCAGACCCAAAGTGAGGTAAAATTGAGTTTTTTTTGTCTTGTTTTGTTTTTTTCCAGAATAGAAATTTGCTCCAGGTTTTTTTTTTTTTTTACTCTTCTCTTGATTTATCATTCTTAGATCTATATTCCCCTTAGATGCCCCTATCCCTCTCCACTATTAGAGCTTTTTTTCTTCTTAACCTTCTTGGGTTCATCTGGCTTCATATTGCTGTTGGCACACTTTTTTGAAAGCCTTGTTTGTCAAAGTGTCTTTCTAGTAATTCAGATAGCCCTCAGTTGATAGCTTTAATGTGGCTTTGGTATCGCCATTGCTTTACAGAAATGAATTTGACTGAATCTGTCTATTCATCAAAGCAGGGCTGACAGAAGGTGGAAAAAACCAGGTGTCTCACACTTACAGGTCTGAAAGGGGCACCGTTGGAGCGTTCTGTGCTCTCCACGAAATCTCCGAGGCCGTGCTGAGTGACTAGCCGCAGAAGGCAGGGGATGTGAAGGAGTTCCAGTTTGGCGGGCTTTGTGCAATCAAATGCAGCCAGCCCTGTTTGTGTGTGAAGGGACTGGGCTTTCCCCAAGCTGTTGGTCATGATGCAAGAACAGACTTTCCCCTCTCTGGATTCCTGGCGTAAAATGGCTGCCAAGATATTTTAGAACAGAACTTGAAAAGTATGTTCCGACCACTGGAACACGGTAACAAGAGCCCTTTGATATTTTTGTGTTCGCTCTGATCTGGCTGGCACCTGTTTGTTTCCTCTTAGTTGAGGATTCTGAGGTAACAGTGGTTGATGCAAGCTTATGACCCGGCTACTTCTGTTCAGAATACACTGTGTTGGCGGTGGTGGGGGGGCTTATGTGAATTGGGGATCCTTTGGGAACAGCAGTTTACAGATGAGTTCTAGTGGAGCCCATCAGGGAGAAAAAGAAACCAAACACAACGGGGAATGTTTAACAATTGAAACAAGCTTGTGTGGTCCTGTGTTTCACCACATCACTGTGAAAACAGACTGCTGGGAGGAAGACTGAAGTGCTGATCGTTCATGAAGCCAAAAACCTGTTGACGGCTCTTTATAAGGTATAAGAGAAAATGGCAAAACTCTCAAAACTTCAGGGAAGTTACTTCATTGGCCTGATAACCGCAGGCCACCAGGCTGTTGGGTCATGGGATCACGGCTGCATGAGGACAAAAATAGGAGGGTGGGCTGAGCCAGACTCAGAAACAATTCCAAAGTGCTCTAGGACTTCCCAGGAGTTCTGGAAAGTCTTTTTATATTATTTTTAAATAAAGTGTTTCTGGTTTTTTTTTTTTTTTTCATTGAGAATTAACCTATGCTCATTAAAAAAATAAATTGCCAAAAAGAAAAAAAAAAAAAAGTAAACCCCCGCCCCCCCCCCCCCGGGGGAAACCCCCCCCCCCCCCCCCCCCCCCCCCCCCCCCCCGCCCCGCCGACTGTGGTGCATTCTTTTTGTTGTTGTTTTGTTTCCTAAGCTTTGGACAAAAACGTAATTATATCCATATGGTAGATACAATGTTGACTCCTTTTTAAAACTTCATCTTATACCATCAGTCTGTTTCAAAGTTGTTATGTACATTTTGTCATGTAAGTCTTAATGGCTGTTTTGTAGGTTTACGCCAAAAATTACTTATTTGTCTCTGTGCTGTTGGGCTTTTTCCCTTTCTTTCTTTTTTTTCTTTCTTTCTTTCTTTCTTTCTTTCTTTCTTTCTTTCTTTCTTTC
>NW_023270433.1:46331061-46410218 GCF_011800145.1 Mirounga leonina | reverse complement strand
TTTCTTTCTTTCTTTCTTTCTTTCTTTCTTTCTTTCTTTCTTTCTTTTTCTTCTTCTTCTTCTTCTTCGTCTTCTTTTGGATTATAACTAATGAGGCCATGTTTGAATATTTTGGATTAATTCTCCAGAATTGATTCTCAAGGAGATTATTTACTTTTATGTGATGGGCAGTCTAGTAGATTTATGAGTGAACTCTTACATGCTTTCAAAGGACAGTGTTGTCTAAGCCAGTGTCTGAAACTGTTTTGCCAACTTAGAGGTGGGACCAGAGACACCCAATTCATTCTCTGCTCCAGTCTCACCTGCAAACCGCAGGCTCAACCCTGTTTGGCTTGAGCCAAACTCATATGTGGAATTTAAGAAACAGAACAGATGAACATGGGGTGGGGGGAAGAGAGAAAGAGAGGGAAGCAAACCATAAGAGACTTAACTATAGGGCGCCTGGGTGGCTCAGTTGGTTAAGCGACTGCCTTCGGCTCAGGTCATGATCCTGGAGTCCCGGGATTGAGTCCCACATCGGGCTCCCTGCTCAGCAGGGAGTCTGCTTCTCCCTCTGACCCTCCTCTCTCTCATGCTCTCTGTCTCTCATTCTCTCTCTCACAAATAAATAAAATCTTTAAAAAAAAAAAAAGAGACTTAACTATAAGAGAACAAACTGAGGGTTGATGGAGGGGGTGGGGGATGGGCTAAACGGGTGATGGGGAGTAAGAAGGCTACTTGTCGTGATGAACACTGGGTGTTATATTTCAGTGATGAAGCACTGAACTGTACACCTGAAACCAATTTTACCATATATGTTAACTAACTAGAATTTAAATAAAAACCTGAAATGAAAAAAAAGGAGGGAATCCTAGAGATTAAAGAAACAGGCACTAATTGCTATTCTGAGCACAGTATGCAAATTGTTTCACAAGTTTCCCTGGGACATGCCTGTGCTCAGTGAGCTAAAGTGTCTCATTCAAGTGTTTTTATGACTGGTTCCTGTGGGAGGTGGGGTGGGGTTGGGGGTGGGCTGTTTTACTAGTTGTGTAATCTTGGACAAGTCATTTAACTCCTCCTCTGAGACTCAGTTTTTCCATCTGGCACTCAACCTCTCATAGGGTTGTTGTGACAGTTAGAGAAAATGTTTGTAAAGGAATTAACATAACACCCAGTCCATAGTGGATACTCAGTAAAAGTCAGCTATCATCATCATTACCGTTGTGTGTGTTCTACTAATCTTTTTTCCCAAGGCTTCACTCTGCCTCCCCCTTGTGCTTCAGATACCCCCAGCCACAGGCAGGGGTACTGCTTCAACCACAATGTACCTTTCTGAAATCAAGATGTTTCACCCTCGATAAAGAATAATGGCATTCTTGCTGATCTGAGCACCAGACTCACCCACCCCCAGAAAAGGACATCTCTCCAGACTGGTCACCTTTACCTGAGCTTCTACCTTCTTTACTTGGACCTGATCTTAAACTTTAGGTATTAGTGTCATCCTCATTTTCCTGGTGAGAAAATTGAGTCTTAGAGAGATGAATTACTTGCTCAAGATTATAGGCTTGTTAATTAGTAATGCAAGGATTTGAATTTAGATCTGTTCTTCTCTGAAGCTTAGATTCAGATAAATAAATCTGGCAGCACCGAGAAGGATAAATTAACTGTGGTGGGGGCCAGGGGTACTGGATGTAGGGTGACCACCAATGGAGTGATTTCAGTATTCAAGAGAGACCTGAGAGTCTGAAGTAGGAGAGTTGCAGTAGGGATGTGAGGAAGGTACAGATATGAGATCTGGTGAGCAAGTGCACTATAATAGTGGCTCCTAAATCTCAATGAACATCAGATTCCCTGTTCATTCATTCATTCATTCATTCATTCATTCATTCATTCATTTAAGTAAACTGTACTCCTGATGTGGGGCTTGAACTTACAACCCTGAGATCCGGAGTCATATGCTCTACTGACTGAGCCAGCTAGGCACCCCTCTTTATTTATTTTTGAATGCAGATTCCCATGGCATACCTCAGGCCTTCTGAATCAGAATCTCTGGGGTAGGCTTGGTATTTTTATAAAACACTCTCGTTCTGAAGCTCTGCCAGATTCAAGAACCACAGCTCTGTTGACCTTGATCTAGATGTTTGGGGTGGAACATGAGAGAGGGAGGATTTTAGGATGACAGCCAGGTTTCTGAATTTTGTGACCGAGTGAATTATGGGTACCCTCAGCTAAGTTAAGAAATAACAATAGTTTTGAAGTTCCTATGGGGAGCTGGATATCAGAATCTACAGCTTGGAGTAGAGGTCAAAGCTGAAGATTAAGATGTGGAGATCATTTGGTATTTGGAGAGTGGTTGCTCTGTATTTTTCATGGAATTTTTAAAATACCCAAACCTTCAATTTTCTCTCAATAGTCAAATAATCACTTTGTATCGTAAATGCATTTCCTTTCTGCCCCTTGACTGAGTCTATTGCTTTTTAAATTTGTTACCGTTTCTTTATAGTTCCTTAAGAGTCATGAACTATTATAACTACCTATTTGTACCATCTCATTGGAGTCAAACCAATAACTTGTTAAAATAAAATTTATTATCTTTATGTTTTAGATGAAAAGATTTAGGGAGGTCTTGTAACCTGCCCAAGGTAATGGGGAATCAAATGGTTGACCCGGGACCTGAACCCAAGACTCTTTCTGACTCCAGGCTCAGAGTTTTTGGTCAGGCTGACAATCTTCATATCATCTTTGTATAAGAAACAATACAATCTACCACATGTAACTTTTGCATGCTAATTCCAAAGTCTGTTTAAATACTGAAAAATTCATTTAGAAAAATGAGTTCAATGCTTTTTGAGAAATGGGATGATATTTAGTAAAATGAATTTATGTACACTCTCCAGACATTAGTAGGATTAGACTGATCAGAGTGCCTTTTGACCTTTGACCAATAGTGTGTGGAGTAGACTATATTTTTTTGTACTCTCCGAGAAAGGTAGGGGGAAGGGGTGTGGCCTTGGTTTTCTGTCTCTGGAAATTCTGTTGCATGCTTTGGCCACCTGAACTTGCTTTTCAGGGTATATCCAGCTTTGGGTTGAAACTAAATGGGCTCTTGGTAAGCCCACATTGAAAATATGTCCTAGCACCAACATTGTTTTTCCTTAGGTTTGGATAAATACGGACATCTGCCAAGTCTTCTTGGTAGCACTGATAAGTATGAAAAGGGCTAATGAAAAATATGCAGGCCATTATGAAGATTGGCAGGTTAAAATTGATACACTAAAAGAAATCGCATTCTTTTCTACAGATGAGTCATACAGCTGAAACTGCATGATATTATTTGGACCGACAACCGTAATAAAGATATTTAGTCTCTTTAAGTGACAGATATCTAGGTAACACTGACACTCAGGACATCTCAGGCAACAATAGCCCCACTTTTTGTTATGTGAACAGAAGAAATGCTAAAATCTTTTTTCCAGAGGAATCTCAAATATGGTAACACTATCATAGCTTCAATAATTGCTGATAAATTTTGGTTACTAAAATTTATGATAAAAATAACTTCAACCAGTGTATAAAACATGTGACTATTTGGGCTGTGATCAAGGAGAAAAAGTGTCGGTTGATTTAAGAGTTAGATGGCTAGACTGTGCCGCCAGATCCATAGAAGTGTAAAGTAAGGGAAATCCTACCTAGCGGTGAAAAGGCAACCTCACCATAAACTATGTTTCCCCCAACCCCACCCTGTAAAGTACATTCCTTGTTCCCCAGGTGTGCCTGTTTATCCCCACGTCCCAGCCACACCTACTCCCTGTTCTGGCTCCACACCAACGAACTTATAAAAAGCCCCTCCCTTTAGATCTCAGAGTATCTTGGGGTCACTATGGATTCTTGAGGTCCTTCCCTTCCCCCACCACATCTAGACAGGTTTTCCAGTCTCTCTTCTGTTCCATGCTTGGGACGCAGTTGGTGTTAAATATCTATTTGTTGCTTAGATTTGTTTTTGATTTTTGGTTTTCTATTTCTCCACATCTCTTAACCTGTTCTTTTGATCCCATTTTATAAGGTCTTGATTTTGTCCTTTGGTATTTGGCTGCACAAGCCCTCAGGAGGCAGGATAGTTCAATGGAAAGAATATGGGATTTGGGTTCAGAAAGACCCAGGTTCAAATCTTTGTTCCACTATTTACTAGCTTTGTAAACTCCAGCAAATCATTCCCCTTCTTTGGTCTAAAATTGGACAAAAGTGTCTGTATTGTGGAGTTATTGGATCAGAATAAACACAAGGAACTTGACATCCCTTAAGTGCTCAACCAATATCTCAATATTTGTCGAATGGTCTTTCTTATCTCCTCATGGCTCCGTCCAGATCCTAATTCAACCATTTATTTGATTCCATTCATTCTGGAGTGGGAAATAAAGCCAAGAATTAAGCTTAGGAAGCATTTACAACACAAATAACCTGAAGGAGGTGAGTTGGAGGCTTATATCCTATTTCATTTACTGTCACTAAAGTTACCTGTCAGAGCAGATTAAAACATTTACAAGCTCTATGCACAGGCAAGATAAGGATACCTATTGACATATTCCACAAGTGAAGTTTTTTTTTAAAATGAAAGTGTCCAACAAAGTCCAGTAATGTTCTTATTTTTTCCCCATCGTAACCTATTGTGCAGCTTTAAAAAAAATAGATCAAATTCTTAAGAATAACAGCAATAACCACTTTTTTTTTTTTTTTTTACTGCTGTGGGATTGCCCTTGCATATCTTTATCCTGTTCATAAGATCTGAGGGGCGAGGTGGGATTGGGGAGAAGAATTATCAGCCAATTAATGTTTTTTAAATCCCTGAGAGTAATATTTTCTTGAGAGTTTACTCTATCTGGACCCTGAAAAAAACTACCATATTCTGTGTGTATTTTGATGGCCCAGGTTTCTATTACTTCTTTGTGACGCTGAAATAAGATTTTTCTCCAATGTTAATTTTTAGCCTTCTTGCACCCCCAGACATGTTAAAATCTTATGTTTATGCAAGCTCATGGCAAACAATGTGGATTGCCTGCCCAACAGCCATTCCCTTCACATGTGCTGCCAACAGAACCCCAATATTGGGGCACCTGGGTGGTTCAGTTGGTTAAGCGTCTGCCTTCGGCTCAGGTCATGATCCCAGAGTCCTGGGATCGAGCCCCCGCATCGGGCTCCCTGCTTGGCGGGGAGCCTGCTTCTCCCTCTCCCACTCCCCCTGCTTGTGTTCCTTCTCTCACTCTTTCTCTGTCAAATAAATAAATAAAATCTTAAAAAATAAAAAAAAGAACCCCAATATTGTTCTGTTATTAGGCCTGGTATCTTCATTAGTCCCTCCGGTGGGTAAATGGGGATTAGGCTTAGGCAATCCTGGTGATTACTTTTTCTTGGCAATGTTTTATTTTGATACAGGCACAGGGTGGAAACTTGCCTATGAAATGTGAAAGCAAATAGGGGAAATTTTGGGGTAAGTCTCCTTTGTACTTGAAAGGGCCAAAGGACAGTGGTTCTCACTTTTCTGAATCTGGTCATTGTTGGACAAGGGGGTTGGTGTCTTGGAAGCTATCTAGAGATCATGAGGGAATAAATCTGAAGACAACACTGACATGCTAAGAATGGCAGAGGAAAGTATGGCAAGAGGCTGGGTCTTTGATGATGTCACAGAGTCAGGGACTGAATCTGCTCTAAAACTACCAGGAGATAGTCCTTATTGTTTAAGGTAACTTCTAGTTGTGTTTTCTATTACAAGCATCTGAAAACATCCTAACTAACTAATGTTAATGGCATTCCTCACATATTTTCAGAAATGCTTAATAGAAATTTCTATTGTTGGTTAAAAGATTTGTCCTAACTAGACTGAATTTTCTTTTTTTTTTTTTAAGATTTTATTTATTTATTTGAGATAGAGAATGAGACAGAGAGAGAGAGCATGAGAGGGGGAAGGATCAGAGGGAGAAGCAGACTCCCCGCTAAGCAGGGAGCCCGATGCGGGACTCGATCCAGGGATTCCGGGATCATGACCTGAGCCGAAGGCAGACGCTTAACCAACTGAGCCACCCAGGTTGGGAAAAGACATGTGGGCGGGGGGGAGCGACACTGGGCTTTGAGCTCTTGCTTATGAAAAGGAGACAGAGGTTATTGCAACGTTTCTGATTTTGATTCTGATACATTTTTGTTGTTATAAGATCACAAGTCTTAGGGAACATTGGGAGAGAAGTCTGGAAAAAGAGGCAGAAGTTGATACTTATTCATTTATTCATCAGGCCTTTATCAACTAGCTCCATTGTGCTGAGCGCTACGTAAGCATCAGGGACAGAAAGATGAATGACACTGGATCCCACCGTCCATCAATCCATTCATTAACTCATGACTAACTGTGTGCTAGGCATTGTACCCGGATCTGGAGATATAACAATGAGAAAGCAGACACACTCCCTGCTCTCACTGAGGTTACAGTTTAGTGCGGACAGATGAATGCCTATTACAATATAGTACGGTAGGTGCCGTGGAAGTGGCACTCGAATCCATGACCTACATGCTATGAGTGACCTTCCCATGACTTTAATCTCGTTATTCTCTGTTTAAAATCCTATAGTGGCTCCCAGTATTGCCTTTCACGTGAAAATCCAAGATCCATAGCATGACCTCACAAAATCCTTCACTGGCTGGCCATCTCTCTAGCCTCATCTCGTCTCTGCCATGATGCTGGACTTGTCTTCCTGGTATTCTGTCTCCATCACATGGAACTGTCTAGAGGTATTAAAATGCCTTGTTATTTCCAGACTTAGAGCCTTAGATTGTGTGTCTTGTTTCCTGTGCCCTTCTCCACCTGGCCATCTCCAGCTCATTCCTCAGACTTTCCTCCTATTCTGGCTCCAGCACCAATAGTAAATATATTGTGCCAATACCTCATGGTTTGTGGAGAAATCAGCTGCTAATGGGCTTCACCTGAATGTCCTAATCCGCCTCCCTCCTTCTATATCAGCGTGTTGGATTCGTTGCCTTTGCAGCTGGCTCCCATAACTTTGTGCACTTATTTTTTTTCGCCTGATGGATTTGCAGTGTTTGTGGTCTGTAGTGTGGAGAGATGACCCAGGCTCCCACCTGCTGGCCTTATGGGTCAGACACAATTCCCTCTGAGACATCAGGAGGTTTCTGTCCTCTTCCCAGCTCATTCTTAATCTTCCTGCTAAATTCCCTGTGGTGTGTATACATGATAAATGGGATCAGAGTAATGTGGTTTACTGGGTATGAGATGGAGAGTCTGTTGTCTGTGCTGACTTCTCCCAACTAGTCTGTTTCCCTGCCCATGTGGAGAACTTCGGGGAGGACAGTGGGCAGTCAGGGATTTGAAGTGGGCAGCAGAGTGGATAAACGGGGGCCATTCGGATGAAAGTTTGGGACTTTAGGTCACCAACTCAGGGGATGGATGCCTGAGAAAGAAATCAGAAGGCAGGGAGGACATGGACAACCCGAGCCATAATTAAACTTGCTAGGGAAAGGAAGGTCTATTATTCTAACATCCTCATTTTGCCAAATGTTTAATATTCTTGTACTTGTAATTTTATAATTATGTAATCAACAAAACTGAAAGAATAAGAACTGTTTATAGAGCCCAAACCAGCCCCTTGTACTACCAGATCTTGGTTTCTAAACAGACAGAGCCTTTATAAAAATGTGGATCTTGTTCCAAACCCAAGGCACAGCCCCCAAATAGAAGGTATTTACAATTCTGAAAATAATCTTTTCTTTTCAAGGTGAAGGCTCACTGGGGGGGGGGGGGGGCATATCGTTTCCATGATGAAGAACAGGTAGGAAACAGTAGGGGTTGGTGCTGTTTGTGGCATTCTTTGGATCTCAAGGAAATACTACTAAGATCTTTGTATCCCTTTCAGCCTGGTTGTAATTTTTTTGCCTGTGGCCTGATATAGCAGGCAGATAGTTTGTTGTGTTAGTCATGCAGTTACTTAGTGGTTGAGGCTGTGAGTCAGGGCTTTTACCTTCTGCTTATAGTTCAGAGCTGTGATGCCAGAAGCATCCCTCTTTCCACGACTTGTCTACTTGATGGGGATTCTTCAGGGCAAACAATTCTTCAGGGTCACAGAATCCCTTTAGATGTTAAGTGGAAAAAGCCATCTGCAAAACAGTATATGCAGAACATGACACATTTTGTGTAAAAAGGAGGAGAATATAATATGTATTCGGCTGTGCTCGTATTTGTCTTACAAATAAAGCATGGGGAGGGTTAAAAAAGCTGTTACAGGTGATTACCTACAGGGGTTGGGGTAATGCTCCGGGCATGAATTGGGTCCACGTGTTTTTTGGTCACCTGGATTTCTGAAACATGGTATCTATCACCTTTTCAAGTCTGTCAAGAGGCATGACTTTTTATTTTAAATAATATAAAATAAGAGCAGGAAGACAAAGTCCATTTGGTATTACAGCATGTGTCAGTGGTGTGTTTGCTTTTGGCGTATACAAAATCATCCAACAGCGTAGGATCTTCCAGTCACTGTCATCGAAGCTGCTGAGTTTAGAGCACCAGCACCATGCCAGTGACGTCCTTAGGGCAATCCCTTCACCAGCCCTTCCAGGCAAGTAGTACTGTTCATGGTTTCAGATGAGGAAACCAAGTCTTAGAAAAATGAACTGACCAAACTAAGACCAGCGAGTGGGAAGTGTCAGAGCCTGCCACAGCATCCTCTGACTACAGATCCAGGGTACTTTCCCCTATAATAAGCTGACCACACCTCCATGATTGCAGATGTGTTGATTATGTCCAGGAGCCAAAGTACACATCCATTCAATAAATATTTATTGAATACCTGCCGTGGACGAGGTACCATGGCAATCCTTGGTTATGTGAGAAAAATAAGAGTGGCAAAGACAGGCAAGAGAACAGCAAAGCCCGATACTGGGCAGGGAGTGCTTTGGATGGAATCAAGCATAAGGAGGGTGGCAGGACAGAAAAGGACATTTCATTGAACTGGGGAAGTTCGTGGCAGTTTTCCCGGAGATGAGTCTTGGAGGATAAGTGGTATTTAGCTAGGTCCTCCCAGCAAGGGTCAAGTGTATTCCAAGCAAGAGGGGACAAGATGTACCAAGCATGTCTGAAAGGACGTTACATTTTTGAGAAAGGGTCAATAGGTGGGCATGCCTACAGCATGTGGAAAGAAATAACGCCAGCAAAGAGAAGGGACTTGTAACACTGACACTTGTCACCCTGAGTTATTTGGACTTCATCCTGTGGCAATGGGAAGCCATAAATGATTTTTAGTAGAGGCATGAAAAGATTAAACTTTGAGCTTAGAAAACTCATTCTGGCAGTAGACGATGAATTGAAGAGGGGCCAGGGATGATGTTGGAGGACCTGTTGGGACAATGTTACCGTATTTTATTATTTACGTGTTTGTGCATATGTATGCACTTTTTAGCATTATGGTTTTTTCCCCTGAAATTGAGATGTATCTTACAATGAATTTTATGTCATAATTTAATTGGTGGCATTTTTTTTCTCTCTTAAGGGTTCCCAAATACCAGTGTGTCTTATAACTGATGGCATCTCAAATTAGATGAAATACAGTGGTCCAAGCAAGAGGTGCTCAGGGTCCTACCCAGTTCCTTGGCAGTGGGATGGTAAAGAGGGAAAAGATTTGAGTGATATTTAGATTCTGATATGTTATTGATTATTAAGTAAAAAAAAAAGAGAAATGTGTAGAACACTATGTAAAATATGCTGCAAGTTGTGGGGGAAAAGGGTTGTGTGTGTGTGTGTGTGTGTGTTTTGGGGGTAGAATACACACACATACATATTTCTAGAGATGCATAAAGTGTTTCTAGAAAAACATACAAGAAACTGATAACAATGCTTGCTTCCAACGAGAGGCATTTGGTGGCTGAGGGAAAATAGTGGAAGAAAAATTTTTCATTGTGTTCTATTTTATACATGTTATATTTTGAACTGTTATGCACTTAAAATATATAAAATGATAAAAAAATAAGAGCTATTTGGTAGGAACGATTGACAAATTTGTTGACAAATTGGTTATAGGATAAAAGAGAATATTTTATGTGTCAGGTTTTCTTCTCTTAATGATTCTCTAACTTTTAAAAACAACTTTATTGAACTTTAACTTACACACCATAAATTCACCCACTTTAAGTGCACAATCTGATGACTTTTAACAAACTTACTAAGTTGTGTAACAATAACCACAATAGTTTTAGAGCATTTTCATCATCCCAGTAAGATCCTTCATGCCCATTTAGTTATTCCCCTCCTCACCCCAGCCACAGGCAACCACTAATCAATTTTCTGTTTTTATGAGTTTATCTTTTTTGGACAATTCATATAAATGAAATCATATAATATATGGTGCTTTGTGTCTGGCTTTTTCATTTAGTATAATGTTTTTCGTGTTTATAAAAGTTGTATATATCAGTATTTCATTCTTTTTTTTTTTAAAGATTTTATTTATTTATTTATTTATTTATTTATTTTTAAAGATTTTATTTATTTATCTGACAGAGACAGAGACAGCGAGAGCAGGAACACAAGCAGCGGGAGTGGGAGAGGGAGAAGCAGGCTTCCCCTTGAGGAGGAAGCCCCATGTGGGACTCGATCCCAGGACCCTGGGATCATGACCTGAGCCGAAGACAGACGCTTAACGACTGAGCCACCCAGGCGCCCCAGATTTTATTTATTTATTTGACAGAGAGAGACACAGTGAGAGAGGGAACACAAGCAGGGGGTGTGGGGGAGGGAGAAGCAGGCTCCTCGCCGAGCAGAGAGCCTGACGTGGGACTCGATCCCAGGACCCTGGGATCATGACCTGAGCTGAAGGCAGACATTTAATGACTGAGCCACCCAGGCGTCCCTACTTCATTCTTTTTTATGGTTAAAGAACATGCTATTGCATGGATATACAACATTTTGTATATCCATTCAACAGTTAATGGACATTTCAGTTGTTCCTACTTTTTGGCTATTATTTGGCTATTATTATTGGCTATTATAATGCTGTTATGAACATTCATGTTCAAGTCTTTGTGTGGAAATATTTTTTTCATTTCTCTTCAGTATACACCTAGGAGTAGGAGTGCTATGTTGTATGGAAATTAATATTTAACTCTACAAGAAATGGTCAAACTGTTTCCCAAAGTGGTTGTATCACTGTATATCTTTATCAACAACATATGAGAGAGGGTTCCTGCTTCTCCATATCCTTACCAACACTTGTCATTGTCTGTCTTTTTGATGGACTTGATCCTAGTGGGGGTGAAGTGTTCCCTCATAATGGGTTTGGTGTGCATTTCCCTAATGACTCATGACGTTCAACACAATGTCATATGCTTATAAACCATTTATACATCTTCTTTTGTGAAATGTCTGTGGAAATCTTTTTCCCATTTTAAAATTGGGTTGTCTTCTTCTTATTGAGTTGTGTCCTTAATTTTAATTTGACTAAGGAAAAGTCTCCACCAGTAAGGAAACTCATTTCTCTTTCTATCTCTGAAAATCTCTTATTTATTTATTTTTAAAGATTTTATTTATTTGACAGAGAGAGGCACAGCGAGAAAGGGAACACAAGCAGGGGGAGTGGGAGAGGGAGAAGCAGGCTTCCCACTGAGCAGGGAGCCCGATGTCAGGCTCAATCCCAGGGCCCTGGGACCATGACCTGAGCTGAAGGCAGACACTTAGTGACTGAGCCACCCAGGCGCCCCTGAAAATCTTTTAAATTCTTATATCTTTTAGAGGGACCCTTCAAAAGTCTCCTATTTATTTTTAGAGTATTTCCATGGGAACACAGAGATGAATAATGAAAATCGATTATAACTTTCTTTCCTTACTAAGGACTCAACCAATATAAATATATATCAGTATTTCATTCTTACAATATAAATCTTTGCATCAAATTTATTCTTGTAGCACTTTCAAAGCTCATAACTATCTTCCTAATCACCGTCATAGACTGAAAAGTTCAATCTAGTGAAACTATGTCTTACTTTATAATGCTCTGCAGGACACTTACTGTCTGAAATTGGAAAATAGCTCTAGAGATTTGATAAATGATCACAGAAGTAGCAACTTTTAATAAAGTAAATACAGAGACTGTGTCAATATTATGTGTCAATTTTATATATTCAGTTTTATCTGACCTAAATTCCAATCCTTTTAGTAAAATATATTTTAATGCTTTGGGATAAAATAAGCATAGAAAAATGGCTTTTGAATTTTAATTCTCCCTGGTGAATAATTTTATTTTATTTTTCCTTCTAAAGTAATCATGTGCCACACTGCAAAGTAGCTATCCATAATACTCTTCAAAACACACACACACACACACACACGACTTCTAGATTCTAAATGGTCACAGTCCAAATTAAGCCACCATAAGAGGAGAGGCCTAGAAGGAGGAAGGAGATATACTATCTCAGGATTCAACAGAATATTTCTCTCTGCCTACACCAACGTTGAGAATGATTTTGAATATAAGTGACCTGGGCTGCCAGACCAGGTTGAGGAGGAGAACAACAAGGCCCTGTTTTTGATTTTGTCATGAACTGTCGGTGGTACTTACCTTAAATACTGTTAGAAGGGTCAGTGGACTCCCTGCAACTGGCCACTTGTGGTCATACTTCAGTCCTCAAACACATTTGGTTGGGCCTACAGTGTGCAGTTTGCCCATTTGGTCTTTGAACCAACACTTAAAATGCACAAGATTTTGGGGCACCCGAGTGGCTCAGTCGTTAAGCGTCTGCCTTCGGCTCAGGTCATGATTCCGGGGTCCTGGGATCGAGCCCCGCATCGGGCTCCCTGCTCAGCGGGAAGCCTGCTTCTCCCTCTCCCACTCCCCCTGCTTGTATTCCCTCTCTCTCTGTCTCTCTCTCTCTGTCAAATAAATAAATAAAATCTTTAAAAAATAAATAAATCAAATGCACAAGATTTAAAGTAAAAATCCAGTAAAAATGGGAAGATGTGGTAATGTTGGGTTCATGTTTTCATATGGTAACAATTAAGTGGATCTGGGTGATGGATACTTCTTTTGGCCAGGACATTTGTTCTCACTTTGGCTAAAGACAGCTTGTACTTTCTGTTACTTCACTGCCTTTGAGAGTATCAATTTTAGTTAATGAAAAATTAAATGGGATGCTAAAACCACAATTTCCCTACCTGGACTGCTTGCTCATTTGACTACCTGTATGATCCTTATAAGGCATTTGAGTTTATAACTGTATTTGTTTTCTATGGCTGCTTACCCAAACTCGGTTGCTTTAAAACAACCAAAATGTATTCACAATTCTGGGGGTAGGAAGTCCAAAATCAAAATGTTGGCAGGAGCTCTGCTCCCCACAGAGGCTCTAGAGGAGAATCCATTTCTTACTTCTTCTGGCTTTTGGTAGCTCCAGGAGTTCCTTGGCTTGTGACTCCACTTCTGCCTCCATCTTTATATGGTGTTGTCCTCTTCTCCCCCGTGTCTCTCCTCTGTGTTTCTTTCTTTCTTTTTTAATAAGATTTATTTATTTGAGAGAGAGAGAGGGTGAGGGCGGGGGAGGGCCAGAAGGAGAGACTCTTCAAGCAGACTCTGTGCTGAGCACGGAGCCCAATGCAGGGCTCAATCTTATGACCCCGAGATCAAGACCTGTGCCAAAACCAAGAGCCGGAGGCTTAACTGACTGAGCCACCCAGGAACCCCATCTTCTGTGTTTCTTATAAGGATACTTGCCATTGGATTTAGGGCCCACTTGGATCATCCAGAGTGATCTCATCTCCAGATCCTTAACTTTTTCCAAATAAGGTCACATTCCCAGGTTCTGGGGATTAGGACATGGACATATCTTTTTAGGAACCACCCTTTAGCCCACTACAGTAAGCAAACTGGAGAATCCTAGAGGACATTCAAGTAGAATGGGGAGTGGAGGCTGGTGCCATCCATCAGGTTAAAGAACTAGAATGAGGGCAAGATCGCAGAGAGTGGTTTTTCCTCAACTATTAGTGTACCAAGGGAATCAAAGAGCCGTAAGCTCTGGTATCTCCACACTTTAGCAAGTGGAATTGGGCAGACTTAGTTTCTGTGATCCATCAATTTCACCTTGGCTTAACTGCTTGCTTGATCTTAGCCATGATTACCTTAAGTGGGTATACAGTCTACTATCTGTTGACTGCTTTCAGTTGCCCCAAACCACAAGACCCATTGCAAAAATGCAAAAAAGTATGAACATTTTAATTAACACAGGACTAAGACTCTCCTCTCTTAAAGGGGAGATGAGATGTGAAAGTAGGTGACATATAAAAATAGGTACTCATGGAACTAGGACTACCCACTGTGGGCAGACAACCGGCTGGGTCTCATGAGTATCCTCAAGAAGTTATTCCTCTCAGAAAGCTCTTAGTTGTTTAATTTCATGCAAACATAGACCGTTAGGGCAGAAAGGACCTCGGGGATAGTCCAAGCTAGGCTAGAGCTAGATCTGAGGCTTCAGTTGAGACAGTCAGAAATGTGGGGGAAACAGATATAGATCGAATACCAGGAGTACAAACAACACATAATCCATTTAGAATCTAGAAATTTTGCTAGTGCCTGTTTGCAGGTTTCTTTCTGTATATGTGCTGTTTTCCTTCTAGAGAAGACCTGTGTGTATGTGTGTGTGTGTGTGTGTTGAAGAGGAGCACCCAGAAAACCATACCCAATCCCCCAAATATACCCAATCCCCCAAATATCTAAACCTTAATCAGGCAATTACATTGGTATCCCCAGAGACACATAGCTGGAAAAGTTTATTGTTCCCCTGCCGAGAGGTAGTGGGGATTTTCTTTGCTAGAGCATGGTAACCAGGGCAGCGAGAAGCCCAACCAGGAGGCTGGGCAGAGGCTAACCCAAAGAGCTTTGCTTAATTCTGGGCTACTCCTGGGGGTTGGGTGGGAGGTGGCTGGCAAGAAGTGTCTGACATTCTTGCGTGCTGACATCAAGCTGCAAAGCTGCTGCCCTCTGGTGAGTCAACAGCAAAAGGCCCCTATCTTTCGAGAGCAGCGGCCCAATCAGAGAATGTGGTGCCACGCCTCAGAAATCTTCAGCTTTCAGCAGACTTCAGAAATCTTTGTAACTTTCAGCAGACTTGAGAGAGCTCCTTCCGGAGAAAGAATGCAGAAATGCTTAAACTTATAAAAAGCTTAGAATCTGCAGTAATAACGAGACAAAGTCCGCCTTTGCTTTTAAAGCAATTTATGGCTATAGACAGCCAACGCCCTGAATTTTACTCATTTAATAAATATTTAAACTTTCACTCGTATGCTGAGGCAAGAGGGCATACTGAAGGACTCCCCGGGGCATTGGGGTTTTCTGGATATTGAAATTAAGGTGCTCCAGAATGACATTGGTATTGTGGGATAGCGTTGAGTTCCAACAGCCATTGGTGGAGCTGAGCCACCATATCCACAGATTGTTAGCTGCTATAATGATACTTGCATGTATAAGTATACATATATGTAAATTCTACAGTAAAAACGAAAATTAAGGGTAGACTTCTCACCTTATTAATGAAAGCTGTGTTGCTGTTTAGTAATTTCTCTCAATTTCACTAGGTTGAGCAGGAATCAGTGGGGAGATATCACGCATGAGGCAAGAGGGACTTATTTGCTAAGTACAGCATAAACCTGCTTGTCAGGTAAGAGCAGAGTCCCTTCTAGAGTATTGCCACCATATGGCATTGCCATATCATGGAGTCCATAAAGGGGACTGACACTGTAAAAGATTAACTGGGTTTGACTTGGCATCTTGATGGCAGGCTATAAAATAGAGGAGGAAAGAGAATCTGCAGTTGGAGGCCATCTGAGATTTTGGTGCTTATTTATTTGAGAGAGAGCACAAGCAGTGGGGAGGGCCAGAGGCAGAGGGAGAAGCAGACTTCCCGCCAAGCAGGGAGTCCGATGGGGGGCGATCCCAGGACCCTGAGATCATGACCTGAGCTGAAGGCAGATGCTTAATGACTGAGCCACCCAGGCACCCCTCACTTTAACCCTCTTACACGCTAGATCTGAGGAATTGAAAGGAGGCTAGATTATACATACCTGTTCATTTCCTCCTTCCTTTGTTTTCTTCTTTATTCATTTATTTGTTTCTGTATTTAGCAAAAATGTTTTTGCATATCTTAGGTGCCAAGGCATTGAGCATACACTGTTCTTGTTCAGAAGAGGAAACAAAAAAAAAAAATAGATAATTGCAATGCAGTATGATTAATGCTCTAATTACAGCAACATGTATTGAACTCTTATTAAATACTAGGAACTTTGCTAGGAGCTATAAATGAATCCCTGTAATACCAAGATAGGGGTTTGGTTATCACTCCCTTTTGTAGAAACAGGTTTGGAGAGATTAAGTCTTACAGCTTGGAAGCAGTGAACAAAAAAGTTTAAGCCTAGACATTTTGACTGGAAGTTTGCGTCCTTAACACTCACTTCCAACTTTGGGAAAGATGACTAAAACTACAACACCTACAATGACTCTTGAAAGCCAAGTCACTCTTTTTTTTTTTTTTTTAAGATTTTATTTATTTGCGAGAGAGAGAATGAGAGACAGAGAGCATGAGAGGGAGGAGGGTCAGAGGGAGAAGCAGACTCCCTGCCGAGCAGGGAGCCCGATGCGGGACTCGATCCCGGGACTCCAGGATCATGACCTGAGCCGAAGGCAGTCGCTTAACCAACTGAGCCACCCAGGCGCCCGCCAAGTCACTCTTTAAATGAGTGTGTGTGTGTGTGTGTGTGTGTGTGTGTGTGCTGGGGCATTGTGGGCTGGTGGTGATTTGTAGGCAAAAGCGATCACTTGTGCAAGGGCCGTGAAAGGTGTGTTGTCAGGGGAAATGAAAGTGATTAAACAGCGTTGGAGGTTTCCGTGGCTGATCTGGTTTTCTATTAGGGCATAACGAAGCACTCCAAAACTCAGTGGCGTCAATAATCACGACCATGTCTTTAATTCACAAATCTGCAATTTGGGCGGGGCTTGGTGAGGACAGCTCCTTTCTATTCCATGCAGCAACTGCTGGAGATGCTTGAAATATGGCTGGCGGCTGGGGCTCCAGCTGCTGGTAGCTGACCTTCTTAATGGCAGCTTAGGCCTCCAGAGGGGCACGCTCTAGAAGAGATTGCCAGATAGAAGCTTCATTTCTTTTTATGAGCTAGCCTCGGAAATCACATAGCTTGACTTGTGCCAGACTCAATTAGTTGAGGCAATCCACAGGTGCTGCCCCTGTTCAAGGGGAGATGACATAGATTCCACCTCTTGATGGAGAAGTGGTGAGGTTCTGGAAAAGCATGTAGGACCAGAAATACTATTCCAGTAATTTGGGGGGAAATAAGGTGGGATACACGCAGCAGAGTGTAGTCATTAAAAACAAAACAAAACAAAACAAAACAAAACAGATTTGGAGTATGATGGACTTTGATGTCAACTATGGGCTCCTGCTTCATAGCTGGGTTACTTTGGCCAAGTTGCTTAACTTTTCTTTCTTTCTTTTTTTTAAAGATTTATTTAATTTATTTATTTGAGAGAGAGTGTGTGCGCATGCACCAGTGGGGGAGGGGCAGAGGGAGAGGGAGAGAATTTCAAGCAGACTCCATGCTGAGCATGGAGTCAAACTCCCAGGTCCATCTCATGATCCTGAGATCATGATCTGAGCCAAAATCAAGAGTCAGACACTTAACCCACTGAGCCACGCAGGCACTCCTTAACTTTTTTTGAGTCTCAGTTTCCTTATCTGTAACATGAGCATGCTAGTAATGATCACGTGGAGTTGTGAATGATTAAAGAATATATGTAAATCCTTTGGCATTGGGTTCTGGCATAAAGTGGGTCCTTCAGATACAAAACCTGTGGTTACCAATGAGCTAGTAGCAAGATACATAACTGGAGAGGAGGAAGGGGCCATGGTGGGGAGGGCTATTATAGCTAATATTAAGTTGGTAAAATAACAATAGCCATGATAGCCAAAAGTTACTGAAAACTAGGCAGTGCTAAGCTCTTTGAAAGGGGTATCTCATTGATCTTAACAACAAACCTATGAAGAATGACTGTTGTTACCCTATTTTATAGATGACGAAACCGAGGATCAAAGAGGTTCAGAAACTTTCCCAGATTGGTAAATAGCAATGACAGGATATGAACCAAGGGAATTGTCTTATCAGAACCTGTATGCTAAGACAGTTTGGATTTTAACCTGAAGGCTATTGGAAGCCATTAAAGAATTTTTTAAATTGGGCAGTCTTAAACCTGTTCTTTCGAAAGCAGTATGGCATATGGATCAGGGGCTCTAATCCAGGTGAGAAATATTGAGATAGCTGATGTATTGCAGACACAGGTAGTGTGGGAAAGGTGGAGGAGGTCCAAAGAAGCAAGTGGCAATCATCCTTGGTTCCTGATTGGATGTGGAGAGAAAGGGCGGGGGCTCCTACAGACTTTAGTCAGCTCTGGTGCAGGCACCAGCATGCGCGATATTACTCAGGGCTCCGAGTGGAGAAAGAAAACAACCCCAGGGTGTCTTCTAACTTAACGCATATTTCCTAAGCCCTTGCACTCTCAGTCTAGACTAAAAACAAACAAAACAGACTCCTCTTGAAGCTCTCAGATCTCGTACCTTGCTATTGTAGCTTTCAAATTCCGGGTTGCCCTTCCTTTCCCACACCCCAAGCCCTCGTACCGGGGATGACAATGATCGTTTGTGTGTGCTCGGTGATTGTTCCTTCCACATCAGGGGCCTTGGGAGGATGATCTAAGGCTGCTTTCTGCTGTCCTTGTTTCCTCCACCCAGCACTGGAACTACACATACAGTTTGTTGGTTCTTGTAAAGGATGATCGACGGGGGCTCAGATAGGGTCTTCAGGCAGCCTGGGGAGGGAGGGTCTCCGTCTGAGGTCCTTATTAACTGTGTCATTTAGTTTCATGGTAAAGTTCCTTGGGGGGGGGGGGCAGTATGTGCTTTAAAGGACAGAGAAAGAATGAGATGTCATGAGATACAGCATTCCATATCTCTGATGAGGCACTCGAATCTATTGCCGGGTCAAGGTCAGAGGCACTAACTGGCCCTTGATAGGAAAGTTAACTAAAACAAGCAAAACTAAAGCAACAGACAACCCCCCAAACCTAGTTTTTCTGACTATGAAAATATTTATCTTTTCAAATTATTTTGTCTAAACTGGAATAATTTCTGAGATTAAAAAAAATGGCCGTGACCTTGTCTGATGGATGTATTTACTGTTATTTATTTGTTTGTGCTTTCTATCTCTTTCCTTCTCTGTTTTCTTTAGAAAGGGGTTAATTTTTGAAAAATAACTTTAATCTGATACTACATTTTGAGTAAATTCCTGCCTCTCCCAATGGACTATGGAGGTTGACATTTGATCAAACAGCTTTTGTCCACTGACCGTTGCCTTTAGATATAGCGGGTGCTCCATTTAACTCAGTGTTTCAGACAATAAATCACTTGAGAAGAGGGTATCACTCTAGTTGTTTGGACTCTGTGCGCATTGCTTGGTCATTCAGTAGACAGTCATTAACTTCACCTTTTGCTGTCAGTCTCTGAAGTTAGAAGCTGGTTAAGTTATGCCAATGCATAAGGTCACTGGATGCTCACGTAGTTTGGTCACAGTGCCGTGTTAGGATCTTAGATCTAGCTCCCTTTAATAAACAGGGAGGCTTACACTTGGCTTTGTCTACTGACTTACTCCTTTAGAGAAATTATCCACTATACTTTGATTACAATTCAAGTTTTTCATTGATAAGTAACAAAAAAGAGTTATTTTATAATTTAGAAATTTCTCCTAAAATGGGAATTTCCAGTGAAACTCATTAAATTGGTGGATGGTAGTGAGTGAGTAACGGATGAGGTCATACTTTCTTGTTATGAGCTGCTACAAACACTGCGGAGTGGCAACAAGTTATGATATAAAAGTTAGAGAGGGGTCTGGTTTCTTTTTAGAGGTGTTTTTGCTTGTTCAAAAAGTTCCCAAACCATTAAACATCAGACCCTCCCCCCACAAAAGGCATAGCTTGATCATCTAGGCTACATTTTCATTAATTAAACCTTGCTTTAGGGGATGAATATTTTTTTTTCCCCAGAAGGAACCTTCTTGTTTGGGACAGCTTCCGCAATTTAGCCACATTTTCCAGCATATAGAGCAAATAAGAGGCAATCATTTGTCGGTCATAAAGATAAGCCAAGGAGTGGAAATATTTTTTGTAGGTCACGTCACCTGACAGAAACTTTGGACTGATCCTTTCCTGGTTCAAGAGTTCAGCCATAAGACCTACTTTCCCTATCAGCTGGGCTCAAGCTGATAAAGTTCTGAAGCAAGCAAAGGTTCTTTATGAGCTTTCATTTAATTGTCTTGTGACAAAAGGGTTGAGGGGCATTGTCTGTATCCAGTTACTTCTGGTTGATACATTCTTTTTTTGAATAAGTCACTGTCTCCCATGATTGGACAGGGTAAATGGAGTTTGATTAAACACTTTGCATCAAATTTCTAGTGCCTAGTACAGAGTCTTCATCCCCGGGAGTACTTATTGAAGGAATAATTGTGAACTTAGCCTTAGATTGGTGATTGGCTTGGGATAACCATGACTCAAGAGAAAACTAATCACGTAAGAGCAAGTATTGTATTGTAAGCCCATCAAGTGCATTAGATGCAGGTGATAGAGATGAGAATGAGCTTGAGATAGAAATTTCCCTGAAATTGCATATGACATATTTTCTGCTATGAGAATTAACTGAGTCTATCTTCTTCCCAGGAATTGTCCCCAGAAGAGTTCATTCAGAGGTGTCACTCAGAAAGTGGTGTGTTAGGCCTACATCCATGGGGAGCTTCAAAGGATTCCAGCTTCTCTACTCCTTTGAAAGGAAACCAGTGCTGAATTTTGCATACCTGATCTCACTCACTTTCCCTTCTCGTCCCATCTTCCCTTCTAATTGGTCTGTGAACACCCAATAGCAGGACATTTTCTGCAGCTTCCATCCTAACTTCTGTACTGGTCCTGACCCCACCACAAAGTCACTGTTGACCTTGAAGAGTCCAAATAACCTCCCTGAGCTTTTCCTTCTTCAGCTGTAAACTAAATAGTTGAATGAGATGATGGTCAGGGTGCTTTATGAATTCCACAATTCTCTTATTTTGTGAATAGACCCTAGTTAGAATAGCTTGAAGCTGATACTTGATCCATTGTTTATTATTTTCTCTACTAAGATGCCCATGTTAATCAATTGTTTTTCTTTAAATGTTGGGCTAATTATGTGATATCAGGTAACTAAACACTAACACCTTAGATTCATTAGTATGGCTATCCACTGGGTGCCTATACTAACCAAGTAAATTCTTGTCTGTGGCTGTGAATCTGAGAATCTCTTCTGGTACCATCCCTTAGGTGAGTGGAGGCTGAAAACCACGAAGTTCCAATCTCTAATAGGGCTGTGGTTCTAACAGATTTTCAGGCATCTTGGACTATATGGTGTACACAGATGAAGACATACTTTTTGGTATTTTCTTCTTCTAAGTGGTACAATTATCTTCATGTGATAATATTAGTATTATGGCTCATATCATTTCTTAAGAGCTTACTATATGCTGGACCCTGTTGTTACACATCTGTTTAATCATCTCAAAATGTGGTAGTTATTATAATAATTATTTTTGTTTTAAAATTATCGTATATAAGTGAATTCAATATATATATGCATGGAATTAGGAAACACCCTATATAATAAACACCTCTCAGTTTAAGAAATTCAACTTTCTCAGTCCTTAGATGTCTTTGTGTGTCCTCTCCAGTCACACCCCCCCCCCCCCAACCTCTGGAAGTAGCCACTATCCTAAATTTTGTGTAAATCATTACCTATTTTCCTTTAGTTTTGCCATCTCTGTATTATCTCTAGATAATACATGGTTTAGTTATACTTGTATTTGAACTTGATGTGAATGGAATCTTATAGTATGAGTTCTTCTAGAACTTACTAGTTTCCCAATATTTTATTTTGAGATTTATCATTATTGACATGTTTAGCTGTAGTTTATGTAGTTTATATGTAGTTTATGTAGTTTATACATTACATAGTTTATAATATTCCATTGCATGACTTTGCTATAATCTATTCTACCATTGGTAGATGTTTGGGTTGTTTTCATTTTACTTATTTTTGCTGTTATGAACAATGTGGCCTTGGGTATTTTTATACTATACAACGATAGATATTTTTATGGGAAAACAAAGTGAAATTTCTCTGTTGTGTGAGTCACATCTCTGTTGGTTACAAGTGACTAAACCCATCTTTTTTTTTTTTTTAAAGATTTTATTTATTTATTTGAGAGAGAGAGAATGAGAGAGAGAGAACACATGAGAGGGGATAGGGTCAGAGGACGAAGCAGACTCCCTGCCGAGCAGAGAGCCCGATGCGGGACTCGATCCAGGGACTCCAGGATCATGACCTGAGCTGAAGGCAGTCGCTTAACCAACTGAGCCACCCAGGCGCCCAAGTGACTAAACCCATCTTGAACTAGTTTAGGTAAAATGAGAAATGCTGAACCATCAAACTATGGGAACTATAGGGGTACAGATGGACTTCCTGAAAAGCTGAAATAAGGGGTCAAAAACTCCCTCCAGGATCTCTCTCCAGCTCTTGCTTCTGCTTCCCTCTCTGAGTTGACTTTCTTCTCTTTCACTGTAGATTGGCTTCTTCTAGGTGCAAGAAACATTGCTGTCAACATTTCCTGAGTTCTACATCAAAAAGATCTCATACAGGCCTTTGGACCTAATGTAGCATCAAATATGCAAATGAATAACTTCTGACCCGAACTATTCTCACCTCCACCCCCACCATCATAACCACTTCTGCAACAACTTATTCTCTGAAACTTCCCTTTTAAGTCTTAAACTCTTCGAACTTCTTCTTTTATCATCACCCATTACCTTTCCTCTTACTATTAGATCAAATTAGCCTAAATGCATCAAATGGCCTAATTCTTCCTGTCCCTCAAGTAGATCCCTACCTGGATCACTGTGTTAGTTCAGGTCTTCTGAGAAGCAGATGCCATGATGAGAATAGACATGTGAGAAATTTGTTGAGGAAAACCTTGTGGGAGAAAAATGGGGAGGGCGCTGGAGGAGGCTGGGAGAGCTGTCAGACCACTATGCAGGACTGATCCCTGTGAAGGAGAGAGGGAAAGAAGGCAAGGAAGAAATGCCTTAAGATTTCAATTCTGGGGTCGCCTGGGTGGCTCAGTCGGTAATGCATCTGACTCTTGATTTCAGCTCAGGTCATGATCTCAGGGTTGTGCTGAACAGGGACTCTGCTTGAGATTCTCTCTCTCCCTCTCTCTGCACGCCCCCTCGGCCCCACTCTCTCTTTCTCTAAAATAAATAAATAATATCTTAAAAAATTTTTTTCCCTCAGATTTCAATTCTGAGGAAGTTTTGGCAAGGCTAATTTGGAGTCCTCAAACTGATGCTGCCCATTAGAGGAGTCCTGCGTCTTTCAGGAACAGGCCTGCCTTAAGTGGCCGTGCTCTGCTTGGTCATGGCTGGGATCCGCCACAGAAAACATGGACTCAGAGCAAATGTGGTGATGGATTTCAGAGGGCAGCAGCTGGGACCATTGGTCTATTCTGCTTCCCACAGTGGCCACCATAATTACTATCCCAGCAATCTTTTTTGGTACATTCATGGGATAATGGTCTTCTTTTTTATGCCTTCAAATGCCAGGTCATTGAAAGGGCTGATTATTCAAATTCATGTGGCATCTCTGACTGCATACTTTCTGTTCATCACATTTTATTTTATTTTAAAATGCTTTTACTAATTAACTCAATTCACCCTTACCATCCTAGTTGTTTCTTTTGTCTTCTTCCTATAAATATTATTATTGTAATGTATGCATGATGGCTTGGATCCTGATTCTCCAATCCTCACTGAACAGCCCATAGTAATGACCAATTCCTAACTGCAGAAATGTATTAGACAAAGAAAATGTTATTGCTAAAACCAAGGTTTGGGCCCCAAATGCTTTTGTGATTTTTCTCAAAGGATCAAATGGACAACTCATCTGAGTCACAAGGACTCCTTTTTCTTAGTGGGTTGATGTTGGACTGGAAGAAGATTTACATCATGTTGTTTATGACTCCTTTAGAGTGGTTCCTGCTTTTTCTTTTAAGTGGGAGGGAGACATCCCTTCGAGTGACCATATACTATACAAATGGAAAGGGAGCATGAATAATACTGCCATGACAACATAGTCATAACCAGGATGGTCCTGGGAAAAATGCATTATATGCTCACTCTAGGCTCTCTCCTCCCAAGAGCAAGGAGAGCTTGTCCCTCTCATCTCACCAAGCACATGGAAAGAAAGAGAGCTGTGAAATACTTTAAAAGCGATGTCTGAAAAGAGAGGGATGCAGAAAGATATAACTTTTAGTCTCTTTCCTTCTCAAAACTTGACACCCCTTAGGACTCAAGGTTCACTTTGGTTTCTTTATTCCCGAGTTCTTCCACGCTGGGGTGAAGATGGGGTGAGGATAACAAAGGATAGGTAAGGGCTGTTCTCCCTTCAAGGCTCCTCCAGAATTATTTCTAGATGATTATCAGCTTGGATCATATGTACCTGGGGATTCTCAGTGGTTTTCCAGAGTAAATAGGACACATCTTCTTGGAGGGCATATTTTTCCAACAATTTGAGGGGAAATTTCTTCTATGCTAAATCAAACCCAGATATGTGATTATTAGAATGCAAAATTCATCTGGATTTTATTTTATTTTAAAAGATTTTATTTATTTATTCATGAGAGACAGAGAGAGAGAGAGAGAGAGAGAGGCAGAGGCAGAGGCAGAGGCAGAGGGAGAAGCAGGCTCCCTGCAGAGCAGGGAACCCGATGTAGGACTCGATCCCAGGACCCTGGGATCATGACCTGAGCTGAAGGCAGATGTTTAACCGACTGAGCCACCCAGGCGCCCTCATCTGGATTTTAAAAACATAATGTATGACCTCAAAGATATATTGTCCTTGGGGGCCATTTTATACTCCTGGTCTGATCCCCTTCTAAATGTTATTTTTCACTATTCTAAACTATTAGTTGTATTTTGTTGGAAAAGTTTGAAAAGAACTACCTGAGAAATTAGAGTGTGTCATCAACATTCTCTTAGCTCTTTTGTCTCTTTCCAAAATTGGATGGAATGACATTGGACATTACCAGCTTTTTACTGTTGTGACAACTGTCTGAGGATATCGTTGTAATTGATAATTCAGACTGGATTACCCAATGTGTAATAAGACTCAAGTCAACCAGAACTCCCCATGATAAATGGAGATGAGCTTTAAGTAGGTATGGAGATGAGCCAGGGTTTCTTCCTTCAACCATATTTATTGAGTGCCGCCTATGTGTCGAGAGCTGTTCTGGAAACTGTGATAAAGCAGTGAACAAGACAGATAAAGGCTTTCTTCTCCTGAAGTATAGCAGACCTGGCAGAAAATGAATATTGACAAAAACTAATAAATAAGGAAACAAATTAAAGCATTCCAATTGTGCTTTAACTGCTGGGGAGAACACAAAGCAGGAAAGTAGTTACAACCTGTTTGGTGTGGGAAACATTGATGGCTTCTATGAGGAAATGACATTTGACCTTAGAACTAAATAGGGAGAAGGAGGCAGTCAGATGAAAATGAGGGAAGACTCTTTCAGGAAGTAGCAATGGCAAGTGCAAAGAACCTGAGACAGCCTGGCCCTTTTGAGGAACAGAGAGAAAGCCAGTATGTGGGCCACAGTGGAGGAGGGAGAGATTGGTTGGAGAGAAAGGCAGGGAATAAGCCATATGGGGATCTATAGGTCATGAAAAGGAGTTTGGCTAATATTCTAACTATAATCAGAAGTTACTAGAGGGTCTTAAGCTGGGGAATGTCCAGATTTAACCAAATAGTAAAACCATCTCTTCCTGAATAACTTGGCTAAAAAGGAGATGATGGCTATGGATATGCATGGAGATTAAGCAAAACATGGAAGAAGGGCCTCAATGAAACTTGACCTCACTTAAATATGAGAGGACAAATGATGGCTGTCAGTGTTAAAAGGATTTAAGGATCATGGTATGTATGTATGTATGTATGTATTTATTTATTTATTTAAAGATTTTGTTTATTTATTTGATAGAGAGAGACACAGCAAGAGAGGGAACACAAGCAGGAGGATTGGGAGAGGGAGAAGCAGGCTTCCCACTGAGCAGGGAGCCCGATGCAGGATCCTGGGATCATGACCTGAGCCGAAGGCAGACACTTAATGACTGAGCCACCCAGGTGCCCCTAGGATCATGACTTTTAATAATGAATGAAAGTTTCAATTTTTTATGAAGAAAAATGTTTTGTCTGTTATATATTCAGAAGGAATTCCCATTCAAAATAACTGAAAAAAGGGGCACCTGGGTATCTCAATCGGTTAAGTGTCTGCCTTCAGCCCAGTTCCTGATCTCCAGGTTCTGGGATCGAGTCTGCATCAGGCTTCCTGCCTAGCAGGGAGTCCGCTTCTCTCTTTCTCTCTCCCTCTGCCCGTCCCCACCACTTGTTCATACAACAATAAGCCTTTTAAGACACATATAGGAAATTTGTATATCTAGAGCTTGATTTTTACAAAGCTCCAACTTCATTATATATAATATGCTATGAAATTTTGTTTATAATTTAACCTACTTGAGTCAAAAAACACAAGAAGTTTAAAAAATACAAATAACATTTAAATTGACCCTTTAAGTAGTTTTAAAGTCATGTATGAGCACAGTGTTTTTTGGATATGACAACCCCTCCACCCCAGGACATTGAAATGACAGGGGGACCTCAACCTGGAATGAAAACGGCGCCATCATGTTTCCAAGGAAAGTGCAGTGAGATAGGAAAAACAAAAACAAAAATCACCAACTCATTTGGAAGCTGATGAAAGGCAGAGAAGAGTCTGCACATCTCAGCCCGATTTGCCTTGGCATGTGAATCATTTAACAGGAAAAAACACGGGACTGACTCAGCTTGAGCAGGCTCTTATTGTCCCTGCTGAGGTCCTCATCTGGTGTGGCCCCCGCCACTCTCCTCAGACCTTGCTTCCCTCCTCTTTTCTCACTGTAGGGAAACAGGAAGTCATGTTTATTAATAAGACTGACTGGGATCACACCCAAGGCAATGTCAAATCTTTACCTCTTCCGGGCTTGGGAAGAGGTGCAACGATCAAGGACAAGCTTCTGGTTAGAGTGAGAAGCAAGGCCAGAACTCTGAAAAATCAACCCACAACCGTCGTAGACACAGGCCCCCAGAGTGACCTAGAGCATATCTGCCTGCATGAGATCTCATCAATTCCCACTGAACCCTCTGGTGAGGATTTATCCCTTATAAGAGTGAGGCAGCTGGAGCCTCAACAGGAAAAGGAGCTTGCCCAAGATTACAGGGTGAGCGGCACTGGGATCCAGACCTTCTGACCCCTAACTAGGGCTGTGCCATTTGTCATGCCTCCTTGGCAGATGGTTCTAACACAGGGAAGCATTACCCAGGGTGGGGTCTCCTAGGTGCCTTGTTATAAGCCCTTATCCCCCTTTGTCTTTCAGTTGTATCTTGTAGCCACCTACAATTAGCTCCTATAATGGGATCCTCCCTTGTGTGACATAAATTGAGCTGCATTAAACTTGAAAATAGGGAAAGAGAGAAAGAGAGACAGAGAAAGAGAGAGAGAGACTCATATGTTTCTCACTCCACCCTACTTCACTTCCTCTCAACAGGGAGAAAGTACCTAAAGAAGATTATTACTATGAGGGGCATAATGAGCTAAATGGGTGTTACCCAGTCTGAAAAATCTTAGCGATGTCAATAAGCCACTTGAGACAACAAGGCACCTGTTGTTCTGTCCTCATTCCTTATCGGTTCTTGGCTTTGGGAAGAGGAACTTTCTGGAAGGAGAAGGACCTTTGTGGAGTCAGGAGGGGAAGGTTTATGAACTCTAGGCTCTGAAACAAACCAGTGACAAGTTGTTCCATGGGCTGACAGTTTTCTTTTTACCTTTCCTTTCTAACAACTATTCATCTCATTGTCAGAGACTTCCAGTAAAAGTCATAGTAATAATCAAATGTAATCCCCTAAGTATACTTACCACCAGTTAGCTCCAGCCATGCCAAAAATTCTCAGTGTAATTTCAACTCAGGTGTTGCGTGTGATCAGTCCAACAGGTAAGCGAAGAAGTGAACCTACGGAGGAAATTCATGTGATCTCCGAGGCTTGGGTTTGCTTAGCATATGCAGATCTTGTTCATTTTCGTAACAGTAACTGCTTAGTACAGGGTTGTTTAAATGGATTGAGAAATCTCATGAAAACTATTAAACTAAACAGTTCCTGTTTATGGGCAGGCACCTGAGTAACTTGCCATTTTCCAGAGGCAATCAGAAACTTGCTTTGCGAAAGCATGGGCGTTGGAGTTTGGCTGCTGGGGTGTGGATCCTCATGCTACTATTGTTTTGTTCTCTGACAAGGGGAAAGTTACATAACATTTTTGTGCCTCAGCTTCCTCATTAAATATGGGTATAACTATTGTGCCTACCTCACAGGATTATCTGTGAGGCCCAAATGCAATAATATATAGTGTACCCTGCCTGGCGTTAGTAACTGTCTATTGAAATGACAATGAAGATAATGTAGATGTGTCTTAACATATAATTGTAATTTCACTTATTTAAGCCAAGTATTCTAGTTCAGTGGAGTTGGCCAAACACAGTGAAATCCTTGAGATCTCAAGACCGTGACTTCATTGCTCTCATTTTCATGCTACTTCCTTTAAGCAAGTCTGTTGACTGACTGGAGACTTTTTAGCAACGTATATTATGCTGACTTCACCTTCATGTGCCCTCAGGACTAGCAGCCATCAAATCAGGGAGCAAAGAAGTGTGTTGGTGGGAAATAAATGAGGAAGAACAAGAACAAAAAAGTGGTCTGAGCTCACTCAATGACAATATTTATTGTATGGAACAATGATCATGCTTCAGACGTGTTTGTTCTCTGTTATTCTGTAAATATGGAAGAAATGTCATTGCTCAATAGCTGTCTCGATCACTTACCTGATAGACTTGTGAGGTAGAGCCTTCTCTGGGTGCCTTCAAAATACAGTGATATTTTTGCTTTGAAGCTTTTATGAGGAGCGCCCGATTGGGTCAGTCATGGAGTGAAAAACAGCACCACCTATAGGCTAGTTGTGTATAACGAAATACCTCACCATGTTCTTGGCACCATTTATGGAGAATTTTCCATGGCTTGAGATTTAGTGGAGAAGTTAAAAGGACAACCAACACCCCAATCCTAGTAGATTGCAAATCTCTGCGGGGCAGCATGGAACTTCAGCATGAGCTCAAGCTTCGGTCTGGGTCAGACTTCGTCTTGGTTTTAAAGTCAGTAGCTGTGTGACCTCGGCACTCCTGTTGAACTTCTCTGAGGAAATTACCTCAGAAATATGGCTAATAAAACCTTCCACCTAGGTGGCTGTGAGGACGCCATGGGCCTGACATTCTGATGACCTGTAGTGTAGATGCTCCATAAATATGATTGCCGTGTTTTATTCTTTGCATGTCTCTTTCTTTCCGGTCTCTTCGTGCCATTTGGGAGTCCAGACTTACAGGCCTGAATTGTTTTGCAGATGGCAAGTCAGATACTGGAGGAGGCATGAGCTACTTGAGGACTTTGGCTCTTTCTGCTAAATGGAGGCCCAGGCCAGAGTCAGTACTTACGCTTTACAGCACACTGGTCGGCTGTGCCAGCAAGTCGGATATGCTGAGAGCAGGGGATGCCAGTGAGTGCTTCCCAGGGACCCACTGCGTATGGATGGATGTGCTTCGAAAAGTGGCAAGGGCTCTAGGATCACACCGCCATCACTACCATCGTTGTCAGCATTTATCCTTTTTCCTTTTCATTTCACAGATTAGGAAACTGAGACATGGGAAGACGAAAGTGATTTTCCCTGAGCACATACATCAGTATCCTCCTCCTCATCATAGCAGCAAACATAGTGCCTGCCTCATGCCAACTACCGACCTAGGCACTTTACGTGCATTACCGGTAATCACGTAAGCTTCGGAACAACCTTATGAAGTGGTTTCTATTATCCCTGTCTTATAGATGAAGACACAGAAGCTCAGAGAGGACACACAGCTGTTCAGTGACTGGCATTTGAGCCCTAGCCCTGACTCTAGAGTAGTCACTTTGGCAACTATGTTATACACATACACAGGAAAATAAAACCGAGATCAGAGGATGAGCACGGTTCTCTCTCAAACAAAACACCAGCATTTCAGCAACAACGGAAAGGACTACATTCACAATTATGTGGCTCCTGGTCACTGCTGAGATATATAAGCAGAGGCGGCGTTACTGATAACATTGTAAAGGGAAACAAAGCAAGCTGCACAACAAGAAATATTAGACTATGTTCCCACTTCATAAAACTTATATATAATATATGCATACAAAATACACCGAACAAACTCATAAACACTTGCCGTATATAGTCATTTTTTTTTAATTTTTAAGGAACATATATTAAATAATTTAGGACAACCTACAGTATTTTTTTTTAATTTGGAAAAGCTTAGGAAGATTAATTACATTTTCTGAGGTCCCCACTAAAAGCCAAGATTTGAATCCATCTCTGTCTGACTTGAAGTCTAGTCTTTATTTCAGAAAACAACGATCCCACTTTTTAGGGGATTAAGAAGGGAATGAGTAAACAAAACCTGGAAGTAGTAGGCATAGAATACTAAGTTGTAGGAGATAAGAAGCTTCTAAAGTAGCAAAGAGCAGATTTGGGGAGTATGACTCGATAGTGACAAAGGGCACAGTTAAGTCCGTTGGAGCTAAATGGTGACAAAGCAGGGTTGTTGAAGACGGATGACCACACCTTGGCAAGTACAGATGTGGAATCAAGATAGAGTTGCTGCCTCTCTCTTTTAAAAGCCCTCTGTAACCGACAAATATGCTCCTAAGCCAATATTATGCTTATTTCTGTCTTTTAAGCTATTTTGATTTTTTAAGTCACTTTTTATCCTTTCTCAATATTTGTTCTTTTGGGATGAAATTTCCTTCTTTATTTTCCCATGTAAGCTAGAAGTCATATTTGTTTTTGGGAATAGATTCTGCGGTCCTGGCTACTTGGGTATGGCATGGAGTCTAGCCACGTTTAGGGCCAACAGTGGTCTTAGCTGACTTAGAACCTGATAACATTATTTATACAAGTGTAGTCTGCTTCCAAGATAGAGGGAGGTGTTTTATGACCACAGGCTTTATGAGTTGTGGCTATAAAATAATCAATCTTTTAAAGCAAACAGAGCACAATGTCTATTTCCAAATGTGAATTGTCCTTCAGAGCTGTGACCCTTGGAAACTTTTCACACATATTGGCATAAAACATATTTAAACTTTTCAGTGGAAACATCTTTCAGACCCAGTTTATCTCTCTCTCTCTCACACACACACACACATTATTTTAAAGTACACTTTATTTTTTAACAGAAAATGCTTTATCTTGCTTGATAACCAATTTTATTTCCCAGAGGGACTGGCTGTGACTATCTCTTGGCGATCCGAAAAATCAGATCCATCATTAAAAGAGTGTTACCACTGAAGAGGTAAAAAAAAAATGGGGTGCTGATTCTGAAGACCCTACCCAGGAAAGAACAGCAAAGTATTTGGAGTATGGGCTGGGACAACTGAATGATTTGCTTATCGTTAGCCAGGAGCTGGAGAGAGATGGACACGTGGCTCCTGGACTGAGTTGAGAGATACCACGCAAGAAAAGAAGAGGAGCCCGCGAGATGTCTGCAAGTTCTGATGGATATAGCAGCTTCACTTATCAGGAGTCAGACTGGGCTAAGACAGGAAGGACCCCTTCAGGATGCAGATTATGGCTGGTACTTTCACCGTTCTTTTTCCTGATTCTTCCTTATTCTTTTTATTAAATTTCAACACATATCATTCCTAAAGAATTTTGGCGAGATTTCCAAAGAGTGTCCCAGAGGTTGTTCATGCTTCATGACTTTCTGGTCTGATCTGAAGTCACCACCCATCTTGGAATTTCAAGGGAGACATGGTGCGCAAAGTGTATGGAAAGTGGCAATCTTTAGGTAGCACTGGGCTTCCCTGTCTAGTTTCTGGATCAGAGAAGTGCAAATACCCACTCTTCATGTGTATCCTATGGAGAGCGGAGCTGACTTGAGGAGCAGATGATCTTTCTCCTTCATCTCTAATAAATAATGGTGCTTAGAGCAACGTGGAAACAAATGCCACCACTGGGTATGGTGGAAAAAGCTGAGCCCTGTGGACTGTGTGGCTTCTGCTGTTGTCCACAGCATTTCCTCTCTTGTCTCAGACGTTCCTGCCTCCTCAGGTGGGAGCAGTTGCAGGTCCCGGGACATGTCTGGGTTCTCCCGCTCCGAGGATGAGGCGGCGGCCATGGTGGAGCAGTCTTTCTAGCAGGGATTCCACGATGCAGAAGGTCTATCTTTACCACAGAGTAAGCTGGGGCAACCAGTCTCAGCAACTAAGTGATTTCCTTGTTGATATGAGGTGAGGAAAAGATGAATAGCTTTGGGGAAAGAAACTGTGAGGCTAGAAAGGAAGAAGAAAAAGGAGTTAAGCATTGGGGAAGACATACAAGCTGGAAGAAATATCAAGGTAGACGAGTTGCTTTTTCAGTTTGACATGGAGACACGGTGAGATAATCTTTCCATCCTAAATTAGGAAAGCCCTGGTGTCTCTCCTGCCCCGGGGAGCACCAGTCAGTATATTGAGCCCCTACATAAAGATAGCCAACTTACGTGCCCTAAATCCCATCTTGTGGTGAGAGGCCCGAAAATTCTAGGGGCCAGAGTGAATACCTGTAGGGTACACATAAGAGGTGGTGCCCTTAAATAGGATTAGGGCGTCTCGCCACCTTTTGTTATGGGTTTTTCTCTGTAAATGTGGTATGGGATCCGACCAGTTCACCTGATTTTTTTTTTTTTTTAAACAAAACTGCAGGCCATCTTTGAGAAAAACTCAGCCTAAACAACGGAAATATATATATATTCATCTGCACATTGAATTCACATAGAGCAAAGCCAACACATACCATGGAGTGGGTTTGATAACCAGCAGTGGCTTGTCTTCTATTCCAAACCATTAGGATGATGATAATTATGGTCTGGCGAATGCTTGGTCTGGGTTGTTCCGTTTGTGGGTTTGTTTCTTCCTGTCCTCTGGTTTGAGTCACCTGCTGATCTGTGTCAGTATCAGGGGGCTGGGGTCACGTCATGCACTCTCCAGGTTTTACGGGTCACTTTCTTGAATCAAAGCTGATTTTCCACAGAAGAGGTTTCTGTCTCGGGCAATTGTTCAAAACTAACATCTTAAATGTAGATGCTTCAACTGTGTTTACGGGCATCGTGCAGGCTCTTACTTTTCTTAGCTTTGAATTCTTCAGATATGGGATAGGCTGGGGTGTGATTCCTGTGTTTTTCAAGGGTGATTTGCCAATCATCTTGACCAATGTGCATGCACAAGTTGCCTGTGACTGGGACTGTGGTGGTAAGGGCTTTAGAGACGTGTGACTTTTAATTTTTATTTATTTTTAATTTTAATTTATTTCAATCCAATTAATTAACATACAGTGTATTATTAGTTTCCGAGGTGGACGTCAGTGATTCATCAGTTGCATATAACACCCAGTGCTCATCACATCACATGCCCTCCTTACTGCCCATCCCCCAGTTACCCCAGCCCCCCACCGGCCTCCCCTCCAGCAACCCTCAGGTTGTTTCCTGTAGTTAAAAGTCTCTTATGGTGTGTCTCCCTCTCTGATTTCGTCCTATTTTATTTTTCCCTCCCTTCCCCATGATCCTCTGTTTTGTTTCTTAACTTTCACATATGAGTGAGACCATATAATTGTCTTTCTCTGATTGACTTATTTTGCTTAGCATAATATCCCCTAGTTCCACAAATCATCTTGACCAACATCTGTGCACAATTTGCCTGGGACTGGGACTGTGGTGGCAAGGGCTTTAGAGATGTCCATGGCTTTTTTTCTAAGATTTTATTTATTTATTTGACACAGAGAAAGAGAGAGAAAATGAGAGCACAAGCAGGGGGAGCAGCAGAGGGAGAGGGAGAAGCAGACTCCCCACCGAGCAAGGAGCCCAATGCAAGGCTCGAACCCAGGACCCCAGGATCATGACCTGAGCCGAAGGCGGATGCCTACCTGACTGAGCCACCCAGGTGTCCCCGAGACATCTGTGACTTTTGATGGAAGGAAACAGTTTCCTACTGAGAGTCATTTAATCCTTAAATCCGTCTAGTCTGTCCGTGAGTCCCATGTTGCCTTTATGGTTGCTCAGCTCTGTTGAATACCATCCTCTTGCTATTTAGTGAAGATTCTGCTGTTTTTTGAAACCCTATAAGTGGGTCCATCTCTGTGTCTCTCTCTCTCTCTTACACATACAAATATAACAATGAGTGACTCATAAATATGAAAAGTAAAATTTTGAATTTTAACTCAGAAAAATCAACATTATTGGCAAGGAGCTGGTATCATATTTCTAAAGTGGAAATTCATGAAGAAAATAGATTCTTAAGCACTTACTAAGGCCAGGGACATTTTACCAGCATTTTCTCATTTAACTTCTGACAACTTTTAAAGACAGATTTGCCTTACTCTAGCGATGAAGCTCTTAAATGTGAAGTAGCTTGCCAAGGCCACGGTAAGCGCAGGGCCCTGCTGCCTCTGACACCCGAGGTCCCACACTGTTAATTATTCTCTATCCTGGACTTTAGCTAATTTGCAGCTCTTTTTTTTTTTTTAAAGATTTTATTTATTTATTTGAGAGAGAGAATGAGATAGAGAGAGCATGAGAGTGGGGAGGGTCAGAGGGAGAAGCAGACTCCCCGCTGAGCAGGGAGCCCGATGTGGGACTCGATCCCAGGACTCCAGGATCATGACCTGAGCCGAAGGCAGTCGCTTAACCAACTGAGCCACCCAGGTGCCCTAATTTGCAGCTCTTTATTGCATTAAATTTATAATCCTGGTTTCATCATCGTAAAAACAATAATAATCACACAACATGACTATTATTTGCAGTGGCCTCTGGCCAAGGCTGTTTGATCCAAAGTCAAAACCTCATATTTGTATAGTGCTTTTACTTTGTCAAAATCTAATAAGGGTGGTTTTCATATCTGAGGCCAACCAAACCAATCTCTCTCTGTTTAGTATAGTGACATATCAAATTGTTAATTTCACATATTTGAGTCAGTTTCTAGACTTCTCATTCTCTGTGTCTTAGGAAGTTGGGAGCTTAAAAATGCTTTTGAAAAATGTCTTCTCCAAGGACAGGACATGGTTAGGTGTCCCTTTTAAAGGCAAAGCTTCTTAGTGAGAAAGTGGAGATAAGAATTCATGTCCCTAACTGAGAGTTTATGGTCCTTTTTAATAATGCGCTACAATCTGGTGTCTATTCTGTCTAAAGACATGGGATCCTTGTCTATTAATAGCCCTGCTATTAATAATGTGCAGTGACTGGCTAGGCCAAGATTTTACTGGTGTTTTGGAAAACTGAAAAGATTTCAGAGTTCTATCTTAGAAAGCCTTTGGAGTTTCTTCAACATGTTATATGATTAGCAACTGAAACTATCACAAGAAGGAAGGAGGGGCATCTGGGTGGTTCAGTCGGTTAAGTGTCTGCCTTCGGCTCAGGTCATGATCTCAGGGTCCCGGGATCAAGCCCCATGTCAGGCTCCCCCGTCAGCAGGGAGTCTGCTTCTCCCTTTCCCTATGTCCCTCCCCACCATTCATGCTCTCTCTTGCTCTCTCAAATAAATAAATAAAATCTTTAAAGAAAATAAATAAAAATAAAATAAAATATATTAAAAAAAAGAAGGAAGGAAATGAACATGCATTGAGAATCTATTATTTGCCAGACATATGAATAGGCACTTTTCCTATAATAACCTTGTGAAGCTGATATGAACTCCACTTTGCAGGGGATGAAAGGGCAGAGAAATTAGTCATTTCCCCCAAGTTGAACCCTAAGAGGGTTTGAATGTAGTCTGTGCAATGCCAAAGACTTTACCCTTTTTATTTCTTTGCTTCCATGTAGTTTGAAAAATCAAATATATAGCATTTCATGTGTGGGCCACCTCAACAAGAGAACTGGGCACTCACTGAAGTAACTCACTAAAAATAAACACCCCTCTTCCACCCACGAGCTTCCCAAGGTTGCAAAGAGGAACACTGGAGGTCTGCCGAGCATAGGAATGCTTCCTACAGGAATCTGACATCAGAGGATGATCGTTTAGAGGATTTTTTTTTCTTTTCTGAGTCTGTCTCTCTGATGTCATATACATTTTTGAAGTTTTTTTATGATGGAAATTTTCAAGCACACACCAAAGTAGAGAAAACAGAATGTGGAGAAACTGGGTGCCTAGACCTGGCTTCAATAACTTCTGTCGTAATTGTATGCTCTATATCACACTGACATAAATTATGGTGTGTCTGCATTTGGTGGTGAGTAGATAATGAGCCATATGCTCTTAGGCCCTCGTTCTTACCCCAGTACAGGATGGATATTTGTTCCTCCAATACAAAGTCTTAATGGATTATCAGTAATGACGTCTTAAAAAAGCATAGTGAGAGACAACAATAAATCAGCTATCAATATAAGGTACAGTAGGGATATAAATACTTCATTGAAGAGTGTGAGGACTATGAGAATTAGGAGTGTGGGAACAAAGGGCCATCTGGAGCCATTCTATTCCCATGGGTGCACGTGTGTTGATTCCATTCGATGTTGGGAAGGGCATCGAAAGGGCACTACTGTCAGGGAAAGATCCCTGGATTACCCGAGAGACGCAAGACGCAATCGTCCTTTGTTACGTGGGGTGTTTGCCTTTGGTATCATAGCTCATTTGCCTTGAGAGAAATGGAGAGTCAAGGAAAGAAATGTGTTATGCTGTCATTTTTCAGTTATCCACAAAAATGTCTGGGAACAGGGGCATGGGTTCTAGAAGACGATAAAAAACATTTGTATTTGACTTTGGAGTGTGTTGCCATACTTACCTACGTTTGTCTGTGAGGTGTGTCCGTCCTGGAAATTCCCTTTAAAAGCCATAGAAGGCCACTCTGTGGCGGCCAGTCTCTGTTGGAGCTGCTTCTTGTTCTACCAACCTGCAGCCCCACACCTCCCCCGCCCCCCTCTCGGTCTGTCCGTCTCCTTCTCTGGCTTGACCCAAATGGTTGCAGAAGGTCCTGGTTCTTATACTAGAAATACACATTTAAAATATTGACAAAATTGGAATTAGGCCGATGAGGTTCTCAGAGTGAAGCTGGGATTTTCCAAAACAATCCAGTTAACTGGCTTGAAAGCGTTTGTCAAGTCTGTTCTCAGACACAGTTACTGAAGACTTTGGACATCATAGACCTTCTGGCCCATTCTCCTTGTCAACAGGGGTTCCAGCTCTATCAGCAACTTCCTCCCAGCTCCAGTCTTCACATGATAATGCATCTATTTCACCCGCTGGGTTCTGTCTGCGGGCCCCTCCCACCCTGGTACTGGGAAGGTTTTTTTTTTTTCCTGATATTGTCCTCACAACAAATTGTCGGAAGAGAAGATAAGGTTTTCTCTAACAGCAACGACTTAGGACACTGCACAGGTGTCTCTGTTTATGCACGTCATGCAGGGAGGGAAAAAAAAAACTTGTTCTAATCTGCCTATGAATTCAGAATCCAAACCCAAACAAATTAGCCCTTTACTTCACTGTGTAAACCAGGCATGCTTTTATTTGAGGACTCAAGCTATTAAAAAAGCAAAGCACAGGACTTACGGACACCGTGATTTTCCCATCCCGAATCACCTGGGACTGTTTTTATTTCACTGCCTCTGTTTCTTTGCTGCGTGAGTGCATGTGCTTTGCTGGATCATTTGTCCTGATTTTAGTTCAAACGTGCAGTCATCATACTTATGGGGTGATACAAAGTAATATAAGATACCTTGCTTTTGCATTGAAGAGAGTTGCCTCTGTGTGGGTGAAATAATAAATACGACAAGAATAATAAAAACCAGTATTTCTTAGGTGTTTACTCTCTACCAGCACTGTACTGAGAGTGCTTTACTTGCATTACCTCAGTCTATCCTCACAATATCCCTATTAGGTAAATTCCATTATAATCCTCACTTTACAGAAAGGGGCACTGAAACTTAATGGAGTTAGTTGACCCACCTCACAGCAGTAAAAGCAGAGCTGGAGTTTGAGCACAGAGAGAATGACTCCAAAACACAAGCTCTGACACATATACACACACATACACACACACACAGAACAGCTGCTGAACATGGACCCAAGGCAAAACAGCCGTGAGCAGAGGAACCGTGCGTGAGAGTGAAGCTTGGGGATAAAGGTGGAGATGGGCATGAACCAGGCTGGTTGGGGTTGGTCAGGATGGGCTCAGGGGGCAAGATCAGTTTGAAGGGGCAAAGGAGATTGGAAAATAGTGGTAGAGATGGGGGTGGGGGTCAGCGGATGAGGTAAGTAAAGGTAGTGGAGGAGATTTTAGGTCCAAAAAAGAAGTTGGGAACATTTGGGGACAGTGGAAACATCACTAGGCTACATGTCATTTAAGAAAAAATGGTGGTCTATTGCTTTGCTTTTTAATAGCAATGCGCCTATCATATAGACTAATGGGAAGCTATACAATCTACAGTTTTAGAGGCTTCCATCTCCCTGATGGGTTAGAATTGGGGTCTTACTTCTTTATCTGCTCTTTTGATGTGAGAAGTTTTCTTGAGATTTATTGAAGGAAGTGAAGCCCATGTATGCTTTTGAATTTGATGACTATTATTTATTGCCATATCTTACTATAAATTATTCTTTTTTTCAGTCTTATTTCAAACACATTAGGAATCTAATGTATAAAAGATAGTAACCATGAGGGGTGCCTGAGTGGCTCATTTGGTTAAGTGTCCGACTCTTGATTTTGGCTCAGGTCATGATCTCTGGGTCCTGGGATCTAGCCCTGCATCTGGCTCCATGCTCAAGTCAGCTCAGAGTCTGCTTGGAATTCTCTCTCCCTCCCCCCGCTGCCCCTCCCCCCACTTGCACTCTCTCTCTCAATCAATCAAATCTTTAAAAAAAGATAGTAACCTTGAAATATGAAGGTGTCCTCTATAGTGAGTCCTATGACATTTTATGATTTAACATGTACTTAACATATTTGATCAAAGGTTTTATCTGCCATGGTTTTATTGGAGTAGATAACTTATCTTTTTTAAGGTAAATTTTACCTTGGTGCTGGGGTATCTGCTACCAAGGTAGACTGTCATAACTAAAACAATGTCTAAATAGGAAAGAATAATATTTGCATAAACAATGTGGTATATAATTATATTTAGGGTTGAATCATATTCTGAAATATATTCTATAAGATAAAAACTAACACATTTAAAAATCACTTTACCAAACTCTTTAATAATACCTGTTCCCCTTTAAAATCTTGGTCTGTTTCACTAAAGACACATTATTATTCTTTTAATTGTTGACCCTTCTGACCATACAAATTCTTTTTTTTTCTGATCATACAGATTCTTTTCATGTTTCATTGTAGTCATGTAAAATATTTTACTTCAAAGGAAAAATGCTATAAATTTACAGTGACTTCAGAATTTAAAAATCTGTTTCCTATTTTGTTGATTAAGACTGAGGAGCATTGATTGTGAATAAAAAATATGCTATGTTGAAAACAAAATTAAGGATCCTGATGTTTCTCTGCCAGATAGCACAAAAACTAAAAACACCACAGGAATTTTTCAACATTATTAACCTCTTGACAATGTGTGGGTCGTATAAAGGACAAATGAATGTTTTGGAGGGACTGAGAATGCCAATTTTAACAGACTGTCCAATCACTGTAGATAAATATTTGTGTTCCTGGGGATTATTTGATTTTTATCAAAGCAAATTGAATTGGAAACATGGCATGTATTAAGTCACTGGTGCTTATTGTCTAATTCTTTTTCCCATAGAAGTTTCTATGCACTGAAAGAACACTAAGTCATCAGTTAGACATACCATGTAATGATTCTTATCATATCCAGACAAAATAAAAGCCTTTTAAGAAGCTACTTCACAAGACAACTGCATAGCTTTCCTCACAGGAACTTGTTAAACAAATAATGATTATTAAAGCTTTTGGGTCAATCGCTTACACCAGTTTAACGAGAACAATTCCAAGACGTCTAGCCCATTCCACATTCCATGTGACTAACTATGGTATCCAGAGCTTGGAAAATATCCAGGCAACTCACAGTAGCTTTTCTCCAATGCTTTCTGGACACTGGATTTTAAGGAAAGTGATAGAATTAGGTTTGCAGAGAGGAGTCTTCAAGGCATACCCATTGTCAAGGCTATAAATGGTCTCAACTGTATCTGAAAGTTGTCTAAAAGTACCAAAACTTGAAAACGTGGCTGGGGTAGCCCCTATCTATATTGGAGTTGGCAAATGCATCGATCCTAATTGTTGATGTGGAGATTAATTATATTTAGTGAGACGATGTACTAGCAATTTTGCACAAGCCTCCAATAGAGGTTACTGTGAGTTGGAATGATTAGGTTTTAAAACCGTGTTCATAGGAACCATGCTTTTATGCTTGTCATCATGGTCTGATTGGGGTGGAAACAAAAGAAGGAAGATTTTGAGTGGAAAGATAGGTGTAAGAGAGAGGAAAGACAGGAACTGAGTCAGACAAGGAGGGCTTTCGCAGGTTTGGGGTCAGTTCTGTGCTTATTAACTAAGCCAGGTAGGAGTAGCAATTATCATATTCAGCTCACAAAAGCTCGAGTGCAGGAGGAGGCAGGGAGAAGCCTAGCTGATCCTCTCGGTCCCTGTCTCTTGTAAACAGGGTCTGGAATCCAGAACTTTGGAACTAAGTCAAAAAGCCAAGATAAGGGACTTCAGAATAAAGTGTCAGTAACCCAGCAAACAGAATCAGAAGCCTGGGACACTGGCACTAACAGGCTGCTAAGGCAAGTGGCCTACGTTTCCTGCTTAGAGCCTAAACTTGTGAAGATTTGGAGAAGGCCTGAGCCCCAAATTTTATTTTTCTCATTTAATTTGTATTTATGAGGCACCTATTTTATGCCTGGTACTGTATGAGCAGCAGAGGTTTTACTGAACTAGGTAGACATATTTGCTAATTTTCTAAAGGAGACATACAGTAAGCCAGGAGATCATGAAATGAACAAATAATTCTAGAAGGAAATAAATGACACAAGAAATCTGAGAATCTGAAGAAGCTGTTCTAGAGAAGAGGGGTAAGCCAACCTCTCCAAAGAAGTGCTATTTGAGAATAGAGTGAAGTTTGAGAGGGGGCAGACATTTGAGGAGCTGGAGGAAGAACCTGTGGAATGGCCTGGAGATAAAAAGGCCATGGGAATGTTCAAAGAACAAAAGGAAGTGGATTTTCAGAATAGGGATCAAAGGAAAGAATGGGATGAAATGGCAGGGGGATAGAGAAATTGACAAGAGCTAGATGGTTCAGTTGGAGGGGAGAAGCATTTGGCTAGGACAAGGGATGGGCCAAGTGGTCTCAGCACTGATTTGAAGGGACTCACTGTTCTTTATAGTTGTAAACTAGAAAACAGATTATGAAGGATGGAAAATTCTGCCCATACATCATGAAGAGCTCACTTAGGAAGTTTCTGAAAGCGGAGATAAACTAGGAAGCATATCGCTGGTGCTGGATATTAATGTGCAAGTTTGTTTCTGAAGAGCCCAGGGTTGAAAATTAACTTCAGGGTGAAACACCGCAGTCCAGAAGAGTGGTGGTAGTAGCCAGAGGCTTTTTTCTTCGGATGACAAAACTGATGCGGCAGGATGGTGAGTCACCCTGCGTGGGCTGCTGTGAGGCCAAGCATAATGGGGGTTAGCCTGGGAGGCGCATGAAGAGTAAAGTGGAAGAAACGCAGAAAGCACCATCCATCTGGTGATTTCCTTCCTTCCACAGTCAGCTAAGTCAGGGGTCCCCTGAGGAGGTCTTTCAATTGGTTAACAATATACTATGCTCTTCCTTTGCATTTTTTAGGAAATACAAAAATTTGCTGATAATAATAGCTAAAAAACAGTAGCAACTTCTTCTGGGTTAGATTGTGTCTCCCCAAAAGATCTGTCGAGGTCCTAATCCTCAGTACCTCAGAATGTGATCTTTTTCGGAAATAGGGTCATTGCGATGTCATTAGTTAAATTAAGGAGAGGTCATACTGGAGTAGGGTGGGCTTGTAATCCAACATGACAACAAGTCCTTATGAGAAGGGGGAATTTGGACATAGAGACGGGCACGGCGGGGAGATGGCCATGTGAAGGCAGAGACACACAAAGAGAATGCTGTGTGAACGTAAAGACAGAGATTGGGGTGATGTATGTATGAGCCAAGGAATGCCAAGAATTACTGGCCCTCACTGGAAGCCTGGACAGAGGCATGGAACAGATTCCTCTCAGAGCCCTCAGAAGGAACCAACCATGTTGATGCCCTGACCTCAGATGGAGGACAGTAGAACAATACATTTCTGCTGTTCTGAGCCACCCAGTATTTATTTGTACAGCAGCTCTACAAAACTACTACCATCCCTTCCTGTTCCTCTGTCTTATTCTCTTCCACCATCCCCCTCACACAATATTATCCATTAAGACCAAGTCATTTTTCCTACCACGTGTCCTCTTTCTGCCCAGAATATCCTCCTTCCCTTCTCTGTCTGCCGGGCACTGATTCTAAAATAATGTATAATTTTAAATTTTTGATTATAAAATAGTTCACGCATACACAGAAAACAACATAACGGACTCCATTTTTTCAACATCTGGACTTATCAGATGACAACTTTGGTTTTTGCCGTATTTGTTTCAAATCTTTCCTCTTTCTAAAAAGGAAATGTTCCTGATAAAGTGAACGCCTCCTCTCTTCCTACACACTTCCACTTCCTTCTTCTCCACAATGGTTGCTCTTCCTTAATTTTAAAGTAGCTTGCAGAACATCATGAACATCACCCAGGCCAACCTTATAACTCTATCCTGTGTTCCCACAATATTTTATACACTACTTGTGTGAAGCAATGATCGTATTATATTTTGAGTGTAGTCTTTTTTCCTAGAAGAAAAAGAAACTGACTCGTCATTTCCAATCGTTATCTGGTGCCAGTACAATGTCTAGCTCTTGGTTAAACAATTTTAATTACATAATGTCTACATAAGAACATTTGGCCCTCAGAAGAGCCCTGTGCTTATCAGGACTGGAATTGTCATTCTTTTTTTCCCCCCAGAAATTGAAACTATGAATTTTGCTTGTCTAATGCGATAGGTGATATGATTTAGCCACAATTCTCCCTTCCCTCCTCATCCTTGCTGTGGGGTGCCGTGTGGAGTCTACTTCCCTGCCCCCTGGAGTTGGGCTTGGCCAGATGATTTGTTTTGGTCAATGGAATGTAGGCCGAAGTGACAGTGTGTCAGTTCCAAGCTGAGGCTTGAAGAGGTGTATGTGTTTCTGCTCTCCCCTTCGTGCTTCTGCCATTCACAATGAAAACACGCTCCAAGTAGAAGCTTGTCCCAAAATGAGGAGATGTGGGGAGCCAACCTGACTCCAACCCGAAGGCTGGTCTGGTTGTAACCAAGCCTAGTAGAGCTTCAGCAAACATGCAGACTTGTGGCGTGGGCAAAAGTAAATGCTTTCCCATGTAGGTTACTAAGATTTGGGGTGGGTGTTCACATCATGGTGGGAACTTCGCTATTACACCTCACAGTTGATGATTGAGGCAGACTAGAACACACACTGTCTGATTAGTAATCCAGTGTCTTTCTACTATTATTCTTTTATTCATCTATGCATTCAACAAATATTTATCATGTATTTACTATAGAAAACAGTACACACAACAAAAACTAAAAACAAAGAGACTATAGTCTCTGCCCTCACAAAGAGCATATTTTTAGTAAGAGAACTAGACAAAAACAAGTAAATTTAAACCAGAATACGGTGACAAACTTATAATAGCACAAAAGTCCTTCTGAGAGAGAATAATGGATGGGGTGGAGGACAGGAGAGGATGACCTTCGAGGGGCTAGTGAAGCTGAGCAAATGTATCTTTCTCTCCCTTGAATGGTCTCAGAGAACGGCTTCATTTTCTTTATTTTCCTTTATTTGCACAGTGTCAGCCCAACTGTGTGCCTGTGCTCCAGGCTAACTAGTTGTCCTTGGTTTGTATCCTGTGTTTAGACACCCACTGGAGGGTTTGACCGAGAAAGGCTCCGTTTTCCCTTTTCCAGAGGGAGCCTTTACACACCCTCACTAGAACAACAAGCCGGAGTCCTCGGCTGTGAATGCAATCTGATTTCTCTCAGGTGAGAGGTATTCTGTAGATGGAAAGTCAAAGGAAAAATGTGACTTTAGCAACACTGTAGGGACTGTGGTCAGCACTGAGCTTATAAAGGCCTTTGTTTTCCATGTTTTGATTGGCCGCCGGAAGAGCCTGGAGCAGCCCGCACACCCATCTGTATCCATGTTAGTGGGACTAAAAAGTGCTGACACAGGATTGCAGATCAGGGCCTGTGGCTTGCCAGGGTAAACTTGTGTAATGCACTGTACATCCCTCCTAACAACACTGGTTCTTTTGTCACTTAAACAGAGGCTATTAAGAACACGAGTCATTAAAAAGAGCTTGAGGAGAGCAGGCAACATTTTCCAATATTGTGGCTGCAGGCGATCCTCATAAAGTTTCAGAAGCTCTGGAAGAGCTTATTTCATGAATAACTAACAATAGATTCAGAACCATAATGTGAATTGATTAGAAGGAAGCAATATTGCAAAAGATGGCTTCTGAATGTCAAAACAAGTCCATTATTAGGGAGACTTGATGAGGATTAACTGAAGTATTTTTTTTTTTTTTGAATGGATATAAGTATCACCAAAGAAGAATAGTTCCAAATCTTAAATTGGCCTGGGAATCCCTGGCTTACTGATGAAAGTACAAATTCAGAGACTGGTTTTAGGATTCTTTTTTTATATTTTCAGTACACAAAAAGTGCAATGGTAAGAATAAGGAGGGGGCAAAGTTCTTATTCTACCATCCAGGGAAAAATCTGGTTGACATTTCCAAGCAGTTTGTGCTAACATTTTTCTCTACAAGTACTTCTTGCACAGTTGAGCTCATACAGCACATGTAGTTTTGTTCAAGCGTTTTCTTTCACTTTTGTTATTCTGTAGAAGAGATCAGGGATTGGCAGACCTCGGGCCAAGTCTGGCGCTCTGTGTGTCTGAGTGGATCACTCACGCTCACTCACGAGCTCACTGATAGCTGCTGCGGAGCCACAAGGGGAGGAATTGTGTCGCCTCCACAGAGCCCACGTGGCCCACAGAGCCTAAAATATTTGCTCTCAGGTCATTGCAGAAACAGCTTGCCAACCCCTAGGATAGATTATTATTATTTTTAAAAGATTTTGTTTATTTATTTGACAGAGAGAGTCACAGGGAGAGAGGGAACACAAGCAGGGGGAGTGGGAGAGGGAGAAGCAGGCTTCCCGCCCAGCAGGGAGCCCGATGCAGGGCTCGATCCCAGGACCCTGGGCTCATGACCTGAGCTGAAGGCAGACACGTAATGACTGAACCACTCAGGTGCCCCCTTAGGGTAGATTATTAAAGTCACATGTCAACAACGTTGTAAGGCTCTTGTGAACATATACTAAAGGGTTATGCGGATACGTTCGCCAGCATTTGTTTGATGAGACTAGCTTTTCCACCTAACGTGAGTTCCTACTGACGTTTCCGACTCCACTCCATTACCACTTGTTCCATTTTAGCCACCCCCCTTGCTTATTGGTATGTTTCCACTCCACAGTGTGAAAACTTTCTCCCACCATCTGCCAAGTCCAGGGTTCATGTACAGCAGTGATCAGGATTGGGAACCCTTGTTCCTGTGGAAAAAACTTGATCAAAGTCAAGTGCTTATTATGTACAGTACCTTTTACTGTGAGTCAGAGACTCCACTCATTTCCAAAGTCATTTGGTCTGTCCACTGATTTTTAACTCTTCCTTTACTACGTTTTCTACCCAGGTTTGCTTCTTGTTCCTGGTTATCAGTTATGATGTTGACATAGTGATAAAGGGAACAGGTGGTAGACGGGAGAATTTTCAAATTCCTTGAGGTCATAAAATATGTATGTATGTGCATATATGTAGGATGAAGCCTTGATCAAGCAGAAAAGCTGCTATTAGATTGCAGGTAGCAAATAGTATGAAAAATGTCTCTGTGTGATTAATCCCACCAGTATATATAAAGGAGTAAGGCTGGGTGAAAGTTGTGGGCTTTATTATAAAATATTTCTCTCCCTTTAAGTTTGATGTTCTCAGCAAAATAAGTGCAGCTTCTGTACCATTTATTTTCTGCCATGACTATTGCTTATATTAAATATTATAAAGATATGTGTGGGATTTAGTCTCACAAAGCAAGTAATGCAAATGTCAGAACACAAATATTACGGACGTCTCATGCTGAGTCACCTTATAAAATGGTCCGCAGAACTCCAATCAGCAAGCAGTTTGGTTATCAGGCTTTCTTCCTGTAGTCTCCACATTCAAAATATTAATATATTAATATTAATTAAAATATTAATAGAAAAAGTGAGCATATGTGATTTCACGATAATACATTTCAAAATCATCCCCTGAACTTCCTGCTTTACTTTATGTTCTCTTTATTCATTATTTTTCTTCTTGCTTCTGTTTACTTTCCAGTTTTGTTGGCTGAGTGTCTGTTTGACCGCTTCGAAGTAAAATGTTATCCTCCTCATCAAATTCACAAATTTGTTGAATTTAGACATTAAAATGGTTACCAACGCTGACCTAGAAGATGACACATTTTGGTACTTAAATTTATAGAACATCATGGCTAAAAAATTCTTTTTTTAAAAAAACAGGCCAATAAGTAAAAAAAATGCCAGTTCAGTTTATTGCATACAGATATTAGTAACTTACACTAGAGACATACTATTTTTGGTTCACGAAACACACACATATTAGACATAGAGCACACTTAACAAATATTTATTAAATTAATAAATGCATGAACAAGCAAATAATATCTATCTCAACGCTATCCTGTATATGTAATATTCCCCCCTCCCTTTAACACTGAGAAAGTTGAGGCTCAGAAAGATTAAGTGAATTACTTGAAGTTATACTGTTAATTAAGTGCTAAAGTAAGATACAAATCTAGGTAATTACCATCAGAAGGCTAAGTACCATGTCTACAGTATGAATGATAATATCAACAACCCTACCACAGTGATACATTGTAGCTGCTCATTAAATATCATTGACAAAAAGTAAAAAAGAAAAGTATGGGGCTAGGTATTTGAAGGAATATATATCCCACGAAGGAAAAAAAAAGTAGCATATAACCTGATAAGTGTTCAAATAATAGCTAAAGAGATGCAGAAGATAGCACAAAGCCACATCGGAACTGATAAACCCCGAAACTAAAGGGTTTTATAGACTTATTTCTACCTTATATCACTATCTTATGAAGTGATAGACTTTGATGCGTTCAGCATTTTGGTGGCATTTGGTTTGTTCCTGCAGGAATTCTTTTCATACATTTTTTTTTACTTCCTTTTATATTATTTATTTATTTTTTAAAAACCCTCTCTTTCAATTCTATAACATTAAATTTTCTGGGCATAAGAGACAAGATTTTCTCTCTTCTTTTTTTTTTTTTTTTTGCATATATCTGTGTGTATATGGAAGAAGTTCTATTTCTTTTTTATTTTTGATGTCTTCATTCCCCCTGCCCCTGATTCTAGAACCTAATATAGACTATATATCTCATGTTGAAAGATAAAAATTCCACAAAGATAATAATTTAGAAAATGAAAGTAAAAAATCACATCAATTTCTCCTCTATCCACCCCCTTGGAAAAAACCACAGTTTACACACGAGTTGTTCTCTTTTTCCTGTGCACATACTATGACTGGCCTCATGATCCATTCGTTGGCCTAAGTTTGAAATCACATTGACTGTATCAACAAACTCTCCGCTCCCTACTAACTGATAGGTAATAGCTGGTTGCTGATACTTTGTTAAAATCGTATTTTTGAGCAAATTATCAGTGGGAAGCTTTTCCCAAATTTCCCTCCATCTCATGTGGCTCATTAATTCCCTCCTTCTTCCTTCTTCACGGACACTGCTCTCGTGCACAATCAGCTAAAGGCAGACTCTCCAGAATGTTCTCCTGTACTTTGCCATCCCATTCTGTGCCGAATTCATCCTCCTCAGCATCTCAAGTGTTATCTGCCTACGATACAAACCTAATTGTCAGTCTTGTTCTTAAAACTCTTTGCTATAGGCTTATGTTTTACCGAATTAAGTTCCAAACTCCTTGAGAAGCTCATAAGGACTCTACCAGAGCCTCTGAGACCCAAAACCACATCTTCTCAGTCTCACCTCTGATTCCAACCTAGAGGCAATGGGAATTGTGGATTTGACTATATTGCAAAAGAGTCTCATCTCAAATGAACACCATGCATCTTGAGGACTTCTCCCATGCTGCAGCTGGGAATGAGATCTTAGTTGTAAAGCTCACACATGGAGCCCCAAATTTATAAAAGTTAACTTCGAGACCAATCCTCAATCAACAAGGGATGGAAACCTATGGATTAATGCTTTTCCCAGTTGTCCTTCTAGAGGACAGCTCTGAAATACTTTCTGTATGTTCCTTAGACACCAGAATTAAACCCTAGTGCCCAAGAGCTGTGATCTCAGAAATGCACCTTTATATAGACATTTTTCCCTTCCCCCATTTCCTCCGGCCCCCCACTTGTACTCTGGGGTTATCTCCTTGACTAGGGCTTTGCTTTCTGGTAGAACCCAAGCTACGATATATAGTCCTAGACTCCCAATGGGAGTGATTTAGGAAGAGGAGACCTGGGAAAAGCCTTGGGCAATTTGAGGTGGCTAAGGCACTGACAAGGTGTGGGTCAATCATGGGCACTTCTTGCCTTTCACATGCCTGACTATAACGCTGAATGCCAATTGCAGCAACCATGGTCTGACACCAGCAAGATAGCCAAGAGCTCCGCCCACTCAGGGATGAAGGTTGCATCACCCCACTAGGCTGGGAACCTGGACAAGTAAGAGTAGTGGCTGGAGGAGAGGGAATTTTAATATGGGTGGTGGAGGAAGGAGGTGATAAGATATCAATGATAACTTCAGGACCAGTTGCAGCAACGAAGGCTGTAGATTACCATAGTAATCTTTACCTGTGAAATGGTGTAGAGATTGAGGCTGACCTTGAAGGCTTAGAGGCAGAGGTATTTCTGAGGGATACAAAGGATAGACTGTGTGAATTGCTTCTGGATTCCTGACTCACATCCTCTAAGTCTCGTCTCTGATTTCAGCACACTAAATTCAGTGGGTAGTTTGGCTTACCTCGGGCTGACATCTTTTCTCAAGCCCCGGTTGTTTTGCACTTTTGCCCCTGGGTATTTCCAAAGACCAGCTATGCTTGGTCTGGAAGTATATAGGGGTTGATATATCCTCAAGTAAGTTTCAACTAATGTGGGATAGGAGTGGTGGATAAGAATCATCAATTCTCAGGTGAACAATTCCAAAAGGTATTCTATATCCTCTTTAGAAAATTCTATAAAACTGACTGAGCGCCAGTTGCCTACAGTAGTTACTTTAATAACGAAACTGTATGTTTGCTTTTTTCCACTTTCCTTTGTTCTTCCCTCACTTCTGCTCCCTGTTTGCAACTTCTTGCCTCAAGCACTACTTTTGGGAAAATTCAAGCTAAGAAAAAAAATCCTTACATTCCAATATATCTCTAGCTTCTATTTTCTATCCTATTTTATGCTGTCTTTGCTGCTTCCTTGGTATGTGCGAAGGAAATAAATGGAGAAATAAAACAAATGAAACAAACAATTGAATAGAATTTCCACAGGACTTAAGCTGCCAAGTTGAAAAGGTCCCCTAAGTAGCCCAGAAAATGGCTGAAAATAGATTATTTTGTAGTTTTTTTCCATGAAGAGTCTGTTTTTAACTCTACATCTGGTGTACAGCTGTTCTGAGATTTTTCTTTGTGATCCTTTTGTGCCAAAGCTTCTATTTCTTATAACCCATGCTTTCTTTGAGCACTTCCTCAATAGTCTTAGGATGAATAGGAGGTAATTTTGTTTGAGTCTTTGAATGTCTGAAGAAGTCCTTATTTTTGCCTTCTACATGATTGAATAGATATGGAATTACAGGTTAGAAATAATTTCCTTCAAATATTTGAAGGCAATATCTTCATATTTTCAGTGTAATTGAAAAATCCCCAAGCAATTTTGTTCATAATCCTTTATATGTGATTTCTTTTTACCCTCTCTGGAAGCTTGTAGAATCTTCTTTAGTCCCCAGTGTTCTGAAGATTCAAATGAAGTGCCTTGATGAAGCTTTGTTGTTTGGTTCTGATCTCTATGTTAAAAATTTCCACAGATGTTTGGTAATCTTTGGAAGGCTTTAAATTTTTCAGTTGTCTTTTAAATAAATTAAAAGAAGAAAAAAGACAGTCTTCCTATTTACTCCTATTTACCATTTCGATTGCTCTTCATTCTTTCCTGTAACTACTGAGCTTTTATCTGATGTCATTTTCTTCAGCCTGAAAAACTTCTTTTAGTGCAGACCAGCTGGCTGGTAGTAAATTTTCTAGTTTCCATTCATCTCAAAAAGTCCATTTTATCTTCCTTCTCAAAGGGTATTTTCACTGGATATATAATGCTGGTTTGATAGATTTTTGTTTACTTCCATATGCTCCATTTTGTTTTGTGTCCATTGTGAGTGATGAGAAGTCAGGCATGATTTGTATCCTTGTGTAATATGTTCTTTCCCCTCTAGTTGCAATCAAGATTTTCCCTTTATCTTTGGTTTTCACTAGTTTGATTTTTGATGTACTTAGGCCTAGTTTTCTTTATCTTTTTCCTGCTTAAGATTCACCAAGACTCTTGGATATGTTGGTTAATATTTTATTTTATTTTATTTTTTATTTTTTTATTATTATGTTATGTTCATCACCATACATTACATCATTAGTTTTTGATGTAGTGTTCCATGATTCATTGTTTGCGTATAACACCCAGTGCTCCATGCAGAACGTGTGTCGGTTAATATTTTAAACAAATTTGCAATTTTAAGCCATTATTTCTTCAAATATTTTCTCCTGCATTTTCTTGTTCCTCTCCATGTAGGGCTCCAATTGTATGCATGTGGACCTCTTGATATTATTGGTCCATAGTCATAAAGGCTCTGAAAAATGAAGGCTTATTTTTTTCAATATTTTTCCTTTTAGCAAGTCAGTCTTAAAGTTCACCCCCACCACTCCCTCCCACTTTCCCCCTGAAATCTTCAGTCTCCAGTTTTTAAGTTCATTGAGGAGTTTTCCACTTCAGATATTATATGCTAGAATTCTAGAATTTCCATTTTGTTCTTTTTTTATAGCTTTCATTTTTCTGTTGATATTCCGTATCTGTTCACTCTTGAGGACCATAATTTCTCTTAAGTCTTTGAACATATTTATGACACCTGCTTTAAAGTCTTTTTTGCTAATTATGATGTCTGCATCATTTCAGAGTTTGCTTTGTCTTGACTATTTTGTCTCTTGACTATGGTCACATTTTCCTTTTCTTCTAGTGATTTTATATATAAGGCATTGCACCTAATTTGCTGTAGAGATTTTGGGTCTTTTACCTTTGTCTGAAGAACGCTGATTATTTTGCATGGGGGCATGGTCAATCAACTGAAATCTCTGCTCAGTTTCTTTTTTTTTTTTTTTAAAGATTTATTTATTTATTTGAGAGCGAGAATGAGAGAGAGTACACGAGAGGGGGGAGGGCCAGAGGGAGAAGCAGGCTCCCTACCGAGCAGGGAGCCCAATGCGGGACTCGATCCCGGGACTCCAGGATCATGACCTGAGCCGAAGGCAGTCGCTCAACCGACTGAGCCACCCAGGCGCCCTCTGCTCAGTTTCTAATGGTTGCTCTCTGCTGGGCTCCTTGGAGCCTCCTCCACGGATGCACGGTCAGTAATTAGTCAAGGATTTGAAGGGAGTTTATATGGAGATCTGGGGGCTTTCTTCTCTGTTGTTCCCTCCTTTCAGTCACTTTGGCATCCCTGATGAATCCCTGATTCATTCTCTGACTCCTTCCATCAGAAAGACAATCGCTCTCTTTATGAATTTCAGCCACCCTGAACCACATGGATTGAGAAATGCCCTCAGAAGAAAAGCTTTTTAAAAGTAAGTCTCACCCAATGCAATTGCCTTCTGTGAAGGGTTGACTCACCTCTATCTTGGACTCCTTTTGGTTGTTCTGAAGTAACTTCAAATAATTGCTTTTTCTACTGGTTTGGAGTTTAGAATTGTTATCTGTGGGAGGGTTAGTCTAATACAGGTACTTGACCATTTCTAAAACTAGACTCTTCTATTATATAGCTCTTACTCTGTCATGTATCTCTTTAAAAAACTTCAGTGGTGGGGCACCTGGGTGGCTCAGTTGGTTAGGTGTCTGCCTTCAGCTCAGGTCATGATCCCAGGGTTCTGGGATTGAGTCCCCCCATTGCGGGCTCCTTGCTCTGCGGGGAGTCTGCTTCTCCCTCTCCCTCTGCCCCTCCCCTGGCTTGTGCTCTCTCTTGCTCACTCTCTCTCAAAAAGATAAATAAAATCTTTAAACAAAAACAAAACTTCAGTGGTTATTCCTTGTCTGTAGATTAAAAACTGATTCTTTAGACTGAATACACTCCATTTTTTTTTTTTTTTTTTGTCGGTGTGTTAAAAAATTTTCCCCATGGGGCGCCTGGTGGCTCAGTCAGTTAAGGGTCTGCCTTTGGCTCAGGTCATGATCCCAGAGTCCTGGGATCGAGTCCCGCATCGGGCTCCCTGCTCAGCAGGAAGCCTGCTTCTCCCTCTCCCACTCCCCCTGCTTGTGTTCCCTCTCTCACTGTGTCTCTCTCTGTCAAATAAATAAATAAATAAAATCTTCTAAAGAACATTTTTCCCCACAACAGACCCTATATTCCAGCCAAACTGAACTGTTCTCCAAACATTCTATTTCGCTATGCTCCTTTGTTCACATAATTCTTTAGAATAACATTTCTCCTAAATTTGCATGCCCCAATCCTGACTGTTCTTCAAGGCTAACACAAATGTCAACTCCTCCATGAAAGCTATCCTAATCTACCCAGTGTGAAGTGATTTCATTCTCTACTAAATGCCTCCTTATAATTATTTCATTCATTTAATAAGCCACTCAGGTGGCAGAGTGATATGAGTCGAGTGATTGAAAGAAGAGTAAGACGTAGTCCCCACCCAAGAAATCTCTGCTCCCATAATGGTAGAGAAAGCAAAGTCAACAGGAAGGCAGTAAATGCTGCAAGCAGAAGTTGCTGTGGGAAGCTCCAAAGAGGAACTCAGTCTAGGGTATCAGGGACAACCTCTTGAGTCAAGTATTCCTAGATCAGAGTCTCGAACAATGAATTATCTGGATTAGATACACAGACCAGGAGAGGAGAAATATTCCTGAAGGAGAAAACTACAAATTTGAAGGCACAGAAGTATGAATTCCCATTAGCACTGAGCATTCTGTCCTTAGGGGATCTGACCTCCTAGTAGATGGTAGGAGATGTGACCATGTATCCATAGTTCCTGCCCCTCCCAAGCATCTGCCAGCTGACTCTCCACTCCTGGCTTCTGCAGGGTCAAGCCCTCCCCTGAGGTCCAGCTCTCTCAATCAACCTAAGTTTGCACAGTATAAGTAGATGCGGGAATCATCTACACAGGATCTTTTTCATTCTGATTAGTTGGCTGTGTGTCTTGTTATGACCTGCGTGTGGGCAAAGACAATGCTAAATGCTTTTAGTTCTTATAACCTAAAAGAGAGCTTCAGGACTATATAATCCCTCATTTAATTTTATTGAATAAAGGAGGAAATTCTTCATGAACTTTGCACCAGCTTTATTAAAGTTATAATGATGAGCTAGTTCACTCAACACATGCTCTGGATTGTGAAACTAAAGGAGAAATTTTAAAACTTGGAATAAATTCAAAAAAATTACACATAACATTTACAAGGATGTTGAATGTGTATGGAGGACCGGCGAGAGCAAAGAAAATAAAAAATAGGTTGCTTTAGTGCAGTAAAGTTACTGGCTAATTTTCATTTCCTTTGCTTTTTGTAAATATCATTTTGAAAGGATATGCGAAATGAACGTAAGGTCGAAGGAAGAAAACTTGGCAGAAAATGATAGGTGAGGAACAGCAATGATTTAAGAGCTGTGACAAAGAGTGTTAGAAATCAAGGGGCTTCTGGCTTGCGGGATTTGAGAAGAGCCTCATGCGAGAAGGCTGATCTATGAAGGGTGATGACCATCTCCATCAGGGACCAGACAGGAGGCAACAGGCTTAAATTTCAGAATGAGGGATTTAGATAAGAGAGAAGGAAAAATTTTCAGACAGTGCAATTTGATAGACACAGGAATGTGTAGCTGGGGAAGCTTGTGGAATTTCCTTCTCTAGAGGTCTTTTAAAAATAGAACAGTGTTTCATCTGCCTGAAGGATGGACTCTGTTTGACCTTTCAAAGTGTCCATTGAGCCCGGAAGGTGCACCATACCTCAGAGAAGAAAGCAAACCTGAATCATCTCGGGTGGCTTGATTAATGAGAATAGGGTGCATAAATTTCATATTTGATTTGATTTACATTAAGTCACATATGTAAATATGGCTGTTATAGTTCTTCTTTCTTTTCCTTTTGGTTGAATGTTTTCATTTTTAAGGCTTGGAGATTAGGGTTTAAGTAAAAATATTATAGAGAAAGGAGGAAGAATGCTCATCTTACTGTAGGGCATATTTTTTTATAGGAACATAGGCAAGAAGAAAAGGATATTTTGGACATCTTTGATTTTGCTTTCACTTCCTATTCTAAATAAAAAAAACACTGCCTTTTCTGTTGGACTTGATATTTTGAGGGTAAAATTTCAAAAAATTAACTTAGTCTAAATTATTCTGATGGTGTTTTTGGTATCTCAAACTGGGAGAGGTCCTCTGTATATTTAATTTCCTCTCAGGAAGTTTACCTTCAGAAGTCCAAGTGTGAGGTCAAGCTTTGGGTTGCCGGAAATGGTAATGTCCTTTACTGTCTGAGCACCCAGACAACACTTAATAAAACATCCTCCTTTGTGGACATTGGTAAGGATTAAGGTGCTTTAACCATTTCCTCTTATTTTATAATTGGTGAATTCTGTGTTCAGTCTTCTAAAACTCAGAAATGAAATTATATGTAAGTAAGAGCTATATTCTCTGGATTCAGCTATAACTACAGCTTTCCAGTTATAGGTGATATCTATCTTTTTTCCTTTCTAAAACCCAAAATGTTGTAAAGGCCAAAAGGAATGTAAGCTTTAGAACTCATTATTTACCTCAAGCAACAATGCCAGGGTGTTCTAAACTTGATTTCTAAACTGTTTCAGTTGACACGAGGACTTTCACAGGATAAAGCAGTGAGTCATAATACCTCATATTCATATAGCTCTTGTCAAAATGCTTACTCATCTAGTATCTAATTTGATCTTAACAAGAGCCTCATCAGTGTCATGATCTTACAGGTGAGAAAATGGGATCTCAGTAAGGAGATGTCACTTGCCCAAGATCACAACACTAGAAAACGCAGGGTTGAAACACTCCTGATTTCAAAGCCTGTGTCTTTTTCACTGCATTATGCTATGCTGTCTATGAGAATCTGTGATTTCCTGTTTTTTTTTTCCGCTATTGATGAGATCTTTGTCTCTGATTCATTCTGAGCCAACATCATATTAGAGACCATGACACTCATGTTACAGTCACCAAATAGAAAGTTGTGCTAGCATTCTCACGGAGTGAAACACCAAAGGTTTTAAAAAATCCTACCATTCCACATAGGTCATGCAAATTTCTGATAGGGCAGTCCATATGGAGATTACAATTTACTCTAATTCATGCTAGCTTTTGGTTATTAAGCAACATTTTGTTTTTATGACAAAACTTACTTTAATTCTTGTATCAGTCTCTGACAGAAATTAAATATTAACAACTCCCATAATCCCTGGCTGTATGTCCTGGGTATTTTTGGGGGTACAGTGGCTTTATTTCCTTTCCTAACAGTTCGGAAGTTTGTTTAATACTGACTCAGAGGAAGCATTCTAGCTGAGTCCTCACATGGTCTTGTTTACAGCTCCGGAGTGCACATAATAGATAAGCTACCGATTTCCACAAGAACCCCCACATTTCCTGGGTGTGTGGGCGTGTGTGCTTGTGCTTGTGAATTACGGTTGTGCAATCCGCCCGCTAGCTGCATCAGGTTGCAAAGCCATTTCTGACCTCTGAAATATTTCTCTCCCAAGCCTAATTTAATCAACCAAAAACCATTGTGTTCCATGAGAGCCGTGCTGGTAACTAATAATTAGCACTGAAAAGCCCATGAGTTTATAACAAGATCAAACTTGATATTGAGGCAGGGAGTAGGGCAAATTTGCCTGAGGAAGTATTGTGAAATAAAGCTGCAAATGGCCATAGATGAACGTAGGATTTCTCTCCTTGATTGTAATTATAACTATCACTTAGAGAGAGCCCAGTTAGGTCAGTATCATCTTATTTGATTCTAACTGTAGCTCTGAAAGATAAATATGGCTGAAGTACTTTTATAGAAGAAAGGTGACCAGGGTGCTTATATTACACACTGATGGTAAGTGATAGAATGATGAAGGGAGCCGGGGCTGTTGGACTCCAATGACCAGCTAGGTTCCAAAAATCTCTCTTGGGTTCCTTTTTTGATGACTTTGCATGAAACTTAATTGTAGGTTACATAAGGTATAGAATTTACTAGAAGAACGGTCTCTAAATAGTAAGGGGATTCAGCCTACAGAGGTTTGGAAGATGACGGTGGCAGGCTGAGAATAGCTCCGTTAAACTCTTGAATATTTCAGGGAAGGTGATCTGAGGTAGAAACGTTACAGAGACCTCAGATCATTCTTTCCTGGAGATGGCGAATGGGTACACGACTGTGCATGTAACCTATCTTGGGTAGAGCGCTGAAATTATTAAATCCATCAAGAACAAGTATTGGACACTAAAAATGCAGAAGCAGATTTTTTTGAATCAATTTTTATTTTTTATTAAAAATTTTTAAAAGTTATTTATTTATTATTATTATTATTTTGAGAGAGAGAGCCCAACATGGGGCTGGATCTCAGGTACCCGAGATCATGACCTGAGCAGAAAGCAAGAGTGAGATGCCGAACCAATTGAGCCACCCAGGCGCCCCTTGAACCAACTTTTTGCATCAAAACTAAGCAACCTCTATTATCTTGAGTGTGCTTACCAAATTTAGGCATTCTTTGTAACTTTCATTTTTTAAAAGCCATCATAATTCTTTCCCTTTGTTTTCTCTTTCCGGCTGCTGGTGCTACTGAATTTGAGGCATGCCATGTCCCACTTTTGCAGTGATAGTTTTATTTTTGCAAAGTGAATGGAATAGAGTTTGTGGGGATATAGAATGCAGGCACTGAGAAACCTAAATGAATGTGTAAGGATGACCACAAGGCGCCAAACGTGGGTGTATTTATCTGCTTGTCTCATTACTAAGAGGTTTTAGTTCTAACAAATATCCGGAAGGATTTAGCTTTGGGGAAGTGGGAAGGGAGAAGGAGTGGAATAAGAGTTTTGAAATTTTAAACAATTTATTTGAGCTTCCAACTGATATACTCCATTTTCTTTACATCAGAAACAAGATTCCTCAAGGGACAGTTATACCACGAGTGTACGTAGGCATTAGAAAGTTGATCTTACAATTTATTTAGTATATTAACAGGAAGACATTTCATTGCAAGAAAAATTGGAAACTGCAAAGTTTAAATATTAGCTATTAAAACAGCAATTAAGACGTTTTGTAGCACAGAAATAGGTCTGTCTTAGTGGCATATGCTTTGCTCCATCTGCAAGTTAATTGTGTTGATGCAATTCTATCTGATGTTCTACTCCTTAAATAGGTCATGTGGTGGGCGCCTGGGTGGCTCAGTTGGTTAAGCGACTGCCTTTGGCTCAGGTCATGATCCTGGGGTCCCGGGATCGAGTCCCACATCGGGCTCCCTGCTCTGCAGGGAGTCTGCTTCTCCCTCGGACCCTCCTCCCTCTCATGCTCTCTGTCTCTCATTCTCTCTCTCACAAATAAATAAAATCTTAAAAAAAAAAATAGGTCATGCGGTTTCATTGACAGAGGGTAAGTGAAGCTCCTTTTCATTTTCTTTAAAAAATTTTTAAAGTAGGCTCCATACCCGGCATGGAACCCAACATGGGGCATGACGTGGGGCCTGAACTCACGACCCTGAGATCAAGACCTGAGCTGAGATCAAGTGTCAGGTGCTTAATAGACTGAGCCACCCAGGTGGCCTTCTTTTCCCCTTTCTTTCAGAAACAACATAGGACAGTGTAGATATTCAGCTCTGGGGTCAGACTACTTCGGTTGAAAATCCAAGCTCTGCCTCTATCAAATTTTATGACCTTAGGCAAGTTAGTTAACCTCTCTGTGTCTCAGTTTCTTTACCTGTAGAATGGGGATGATAATAATGTTACTTATCTCATGGGGTTATTATGAAGATTAAAATGAAAGAATTATAGTACACACACATAGTGAGAGATCAATAAATGTAATGCTTTTTGAAATTTTCAGATAGAAATAGTCACCTTTTTTTTTGGCATACAGTTCTATGAGTTTTAATACATGCATAGATTATTGTAACTACCCACATACCAACACAATAGGATGCAGAATAATTTCAGAAGACTTCCCTTATGCACCTTTCTGTGATCAGATAGCCACCCAGCCCCTGGCTACCATGGATATGTTTTCTGTCCTTATAGTTTTGCTTTTTTACAGAATGTCATATAAATGGAATCATATTGTGTGCAATCTTTTGAGATTAGCATCTTTCACTTAGCATTATGCCCTTGTGGTACAACCTGATTTATAAAGGAACTCCATCTGAAATTCATCTGACTTCATAGAAAAGGGATTAGATAAGACTTTTTTAAAGGATCATTAAAGAGAAGAAAACACACAGATTAATATTATCCAAAAGGAGACTTTGGTCTAATATGAGAAAGGAATTTTTCAGAGTTATCAAAATATCAAATAGGGTGCATCTTCAAGAGGAAATTCTCTCCCTGTAAGAGTGTAGACACAGAAGCTGAAGGGCCATTTGGAAGGCCAGGTGAAGAGAATGCAAGAGTCAAACATAAATTGACCAAGAGAGAAGTTGATAATGGTGGTATGTGGTGTTTTGTATGTGGGGGCTTGGAGTGGGACAAGGCGTTGGAAGGTCATGAATAATCCCAAATAATCTGCAAATGTCATCATATTTGCTCTGTGCCTTGTGGGTGCCGGCTAAGTGTTGTTGCGTGCAGGGGGTGCTGGGACCCTTGTCACCTCCGCAGATGAACTGTATACATGGGTGGGGTAGGTAGCAGCCATCACAGAAGCGGGAGAAGAGGTCAAATCCTGACCTGGACTGGAAGAGAGTGATGGGGTGGGGATGGCAAGATTGAAGGAAGGGAAGGAGCTGGACCCAGGCTGAGCAGATGGAGCCGCTACTTTGCACTGCATGCTTGATCCCAGAGGCAACAATTATCACGATATTTTACAAATAGCATGTATATTCTCCTAATTTACACAGATGCACACCCATATATAATTATGTGTATTATGTATGTGAATGTATGTGTTTAACTTGATTCATCTTCATTCTGCAAATCAGTTAATTTGCTCCTAAAAACCTGAAAGTTCACTATACCAGCTTATGATTTTCTGGCTATGTCCTAGGGTAATTATGTGGTATTTGATTTAATCCTTGAGTCAAGACTCTGTGGGAGGAATTATATTTTTCACATTCTAGATGAGGAGGCCGAGGTTCAGAGGGGCGAAGTGACTTACCCAGAGAAACAGAGATAGTAAATACAGATCCAGAGCTGCTTCTCAGAAATGTCTGTTTATCTTCAGAGTCTGGGTGTTTCTCTTCACTCTGCTTTTACATGTTGATGAGAATGGTTGGATTTTGGTCTTTTTTTCTACTTGGAAATCCATGATACAATTTTATGTTATTTATTTATTTTCTTAAAGATTTATTTATTTGAGAGAGAGAGAGAGAGCGAACAGGAGGAGGGGCAGAGGGAGAGGAAGAGAGAGAATCCCAAGCAGACTCCCTGCTGAGCGCAGAGCCCGAAGTGGGGCTCGATCTCATGACCCTGAGATCATGACTTGAGCTGAAACCAACAGTTGGTCACCTAGCTGACTGCCCCACCCAGGCGCCCCTCCAATTTTAAATACAAGGGAAAACAATCTGACATTTTAAAGTATACTCTGTAATGATACCTTACATATTTGTTGTTATTATGGTGATAAAACTTTACAACCAGTTACTTACTGAATTTAGCAAGGATTTCAGGAAAGAAAAGCTAAGCTATGGACAGGTCTTGGAATCAGAGGAACTGAGTTAAAACTTTAGTTCTGTTCATCATAGCTGCCTGGTCTCTCTCAGCTTTGTGTTCTTTGGTGAATTCAAAATGTAATACCACGGTTATTGTGTCGTTTAATGGCAACATGGATGGGCAAATGCCTGGCTTTGTTTATCACGTGGTAGGCATTTAGTAGGAATTTGAGAAATTAGGAAAGATAACTAAGAAGCACTTCTTTTTTTTTTTTTTTAAAGATTTTATTTATTTATTTGACAGAGAAAGACACAGCGAGAGAGGGAACACAAACGGGGAGTGGGAGAGGGAGAAGCAGGCCTCCCGCCGAGCAGGGAGCCCTATGCGGGGCTCGATCCAGGGACTCCAGGATCATGGCCTGAGCCGAAGGCAGTCGCTTAACCAACTGAGCCACCCAGGCACCCCTAAGAAGCACTTCTAATTTCATGACTTAAGTATGAGAAGAAGGACTATGGCTTTATTTGCTTGGACTGTAGTCAATTTGGGGTTCTGGTTTGTGCTTGGTGGTTTTATAGTAGGATGTACAGGACTATTTTGTTTACATTCAACTCAATCTTACGCACCTAAATATGAATCTAGATTAACAGGGAATACATTGAATGAATTAAAGTATTAGATGGTATATAGATTTTCAGGATAGTTCACACCTATATATATATATATATATATGGCCTTTATGCCATTTTTTAATCACTCTCATATGAAGACTAGTAAATCCGTCTGGGGATTACATTACTAAAAGTGAAAGAAGCCAAGCAGGGCTGAGAAGTTATTTGAACCTGTTTCATTTTAGCACATATGCTTTTCACTTGAGCTCTTCTCTCTGATCGAAGAGTAATGCAAACGTGAGCCGTCAGGGAATCTGTTCCACTAGGATTCAACCTTCCTATCACTTATGGCTTTGGTTGCCCTAAGGTTGCATTCTTCCATTTTGAGTCTGGCCGAAATTCAGTTCTACTCATCAAGTTTATTTATTGAAAGTTTGCTCTCCTCATGTCCCACGTGCTGGGGCTTGTTGACCTAGGGAGGAAGCCAAGACACAGCAAGTGAAGACGGCAGAAGTTGGGGAAGCCAGAGAGGAGGCAGAGCCTGGTTGGGCAGAAAAGAAAACAGAAGCCATCATGGGGAAACCTGAGGCTTGATGACGAGGACAGCGGGGTGCTCAGCTGTAGGTAGTGCCATGTTGTTAAAGCAGGAGAAGGGAGGGCAGGCACTCCAGATCACTGCTGGAAGTTTGGCTGCTTCCCCAGGTGCCAGCTGTGTGTCAGTCCTCCCAGCTGCACTGGTGAGTGCTGGTTCCATCCTTTTAAATGCACAGATCACAGCTTCTGGTATTAGAGAAGAGAGTTTAGACAAAGCTTACTTGCTGAAGTATGTTTAAGGATGGCTGTCTGTTTTTGTCCCACTTGTTTACAACTGTGGTGGCGAGTTTTTCTCTTCTACTCTCAACTCCTCAGTGTGCCGGTGAAGCCATGTTGGTAGTGGCCAAAAGGCACAAAGTGATGAGTCCATCCTACCCTTCAGTCAAGTTGATCAAATAGAGTCGAAGTTAACTGCAAATTTTTTAATTCCCTTAATGATGCCACAAGCTAAACAAGACCTTTTGTGAGTTTTCTAACTCCCTTCAGCATAGCCGACACATTACATAATGCCCATTTGTCGTAAAAGTGGACATCTTTACAGCAGAAATTATTGAAAAAGACATGGCAAACATCTCCAGCATCTTCCCAATGGATTGGTGGTTCCTTTTTTTCACAGTATCCTGGGCATTATCAATATTTTTGTTTAAAAAATGAAAAATACCAGGGTGCCTGGGGGGCTCAGTCAGCTAAGGGTCCGACTCTTGATTTCCTCTCAGGTCATGATCTCAGGGTCGGAGATCAAACCCCATGTTGGGCTCTGTGCTGGGAGTGGAGTCTGCTTGAGATTCTCTCTCTCCCTCTCCCTCAGCCACCACCCTCCCCTTAAAAAAATAATGAAAAATACCTCTCACCTACATTTGAACCTTATAAGAACCTCATGTTATAGATGTTATCTTTGTTTTGCAGTGAAGGATCAGAGAAGTTATTTACTTTGTCCAAGAACATATGGCTAGTAAATAAATAAAATCAGATTCTGTACACCATCTTAGGGGTTTTGCTCTCGTTCCTAGAGCACACAACTTTTGTATAGTTGCTGACAAAATATTGAGTGACATAGATGATATACACTGAAATGAATCTGTTGTTCATGCTGTAATAATCTCTTGCCCTCTCCTTGTTTCTCTCATTTCCTATCTTAGTTTAACAACCCTATCTCTTTTTTTAAAAAGGTAATTTTTAATCATTTTTTTATTATTTTAAAAAATTTTAATTCCAGTATAATTAGCATACAGTGTTATAATAGTTTTAGGTGTATAATCTAGTGATTCATTGATTCTATACATTACTCGGTGCTCATCACTATAAGTGTACTCTTCATCCCCTTCACCTATTTCAACCCCCCAACCACCTGGTTAAGAGTCTGTTTTTTTTGTCTGTCTCCTTTCTTCCTTGTTTTGTTTCTTAAATTCCACATATGAGTGAAATCATGGTATTTGTCTTTCTCTGACTTATTTCACTTAGCATTATGCTCTCTAGATCCATCCATGTTGTTGCAAATGGCAAGATTTTATTCTTTTTTATGGCTGACTAGTTGTCCATTAAACATATACACCACATCTTCTTTATCCATTCATTTATCAGTGGACACTGGGTTGCTTCCATAATTTGGCTATTATAAATAATGCTGCAGTAAACAGGGGTGCATATATTTCAAATTAATGTTTTCATATTCTTTGGGTAAATACCCAATAGTGGAATTACTGGATCATATGATAATTCTAATTTTTATTTTTTGAGAAACCTCCATATTGTTTTCCACAGTGGCTGCATGAGTTTGCATTCCCACCAACAGTGCATGAGGGTTCCTTTTTCTCTACATCCCTCGCCATCACTTGTTGTTTCTTATGTTTTTGACTTTAGCCATTCTGATAGGTGTGATGTGATATCTCATTGTAGTTTTGATTTGCATTTCCCTGATGATGAGTGATGTTGAGCACCTTTTCATGTGTCTGTTGGCTATCTGGATGTTTTCTTTGGAGAAATATATGTTCATGTCTTCTGCCCCTTTTTAAATTTGATTATTTGGGAGTTTTTGGTGTTGAGTTGTAAAGGTTTTTAAATGTATTTTGGATACTAACCCTTTATTGGATATGTGATTTGCAAATATCTCTATTCACCAGGTGCAAAATCATAATCATATGGTGTAGGCACAAAATTCAATAGTAAGAGGGAGCCGTGTTATCAAGAAGGTCAGAAACATACAAGAGTATATGGAGAGCTTTATTATGTGTCAGGAGGTATCTTAAACCTGAAAAAGGAAAAAGAAAAGAAAAAAATGAAGAAGAAAAAAAATGACTGACTTACTATTTGAAAAAGACTAAAAATCCCAATTAACACCATAAGCCACATGCCAAGATGAAATCCAGATGGATTAAAAAAGTAGAAGTAAAAAATCATTTAAAAAATTATAAGAACATGAGTATTTACCTGATCTTAGGAGAGGACAGGAATTTTTAAGCATAAAGGCAGTGAAAGAAAGCACAAATGTTTATAGATTTGATCACATAAAAGTTGACTTTTGAATTGTCATAAATGAAAAAAATGAAAATCAAACAATGGATGTGAAAATATTTGACATCAGGTTAAGAAGGGCTGTCATTTTTAGTATAAAAAAATTCTGGGGCACCTGAGTAACTCAGTCATTAAGTGTCTGCCTTCGGCTCAGGTCATGATCCCAAGGTCCTGGGATTGAATCCCACATCGGGCTCCCTGCTCTGTGGGAAGCCTGCTTCTCCCTCTTCTACTTCCCCTGCTTGTGTTACCTCTCTCGCTGTCTCTCTTTCTGTCAAATAAATAAATAAAATCTTTAAAAAAAAAGTTCTTACAGATCAAAGACAAAAATCTCTAAGACTGCAATGAAAAAACGGATAAAAGGTTTAACCAGAAAATTCAGTGAAGACAAAATATAAGAGGCTAATTTTAATTCAAAGATTTCAACTCATTTTCTAAGAAAAGCACTAATTAAAACAAGATAACCTTTCTCTACCAAAATAGAATGAATGTTTCAAAATATATATTCAATTTGATAATAGTCTGGCGATGGACACATCAGTGGGGTCATAAATTGTTGTATGAACACTTTCTGGAGAGCACTTAAAAATTTTTTTGAGAACCTCAAATAAGTTTGTGCCTTCTGACCTCATAATTCTCTTTCTAGGAATATACTCTGTGGTTTTAGTAAAAATTTCAAACAAAGATAGATAAATATCACTGAAATATATCTATATTTGATATATATATTACAAATATATATGCAAAGATTTTTATTTCAATATTTTAGGAATGCTTTTTATTATGGAAAATTTTATGCCAATATAAAAGGAGAGAATATGACAATCAATCTCTATGTACCCATTACCTGGCTTCAGAAATTATTAATATTTTCCCACTCCTATTTCATCTGTTTCTGTGTGCTTTCTGTCCAGGACTATTTTAAAGCAAATGAAAGACCTCTTATTATTTTATTTGTGAATACTTCAGTATGATAAAACTTTAAAAAGTTCCAAAGGCCATTATTAAGTCTAAGGGAATTAAACAGATTTATGTTCACATTTCTTCCCTGACTAAAGAATGTCTTTTGATAACTGTTTTGCTTACAATAGAATCCAAAAGAAAGGTCTGCACATTGCACATATTGTTGTTACATCTCTTAAGTTAATGTATAACAGTCCCCCCTTTCTCTTTCTCCTGTTATTTATTTGATAAATAAACTAGGTCATTAGTCCTATAGAATGTCAGACTTAGCTGATGTCTGCCTCATGGTATCATTTAATGTTTTTCTCTTTCTCTCTTATTTTCTGTAAACTAGCACTGAGAATCAGGCTTGATTAGTCAAGCTCATTTTCAGTTTTATTTTTTGGCAGGAATACTGTATGTGTGGTGTTTTGTACTTCCTGTTGTATTGTATCAGTATGCACATAATTACTGGTTGCCCCACTTTCAGCGACTCTAAGATGGATTTGTAGTTCTGATGAACCCTCTTTGTCAAGGTTCCTATTGACTTTTTACATAATTGTTAGTTATAACATTTATTAGTGATCATTGCCTAGAGCCACTATTTCATTAGAGCTTACAAAATGGTATTTTTCTAATTCAACCAGTCCTTTTGCATCAACTAGAAATTTTCTGTAAAGAAAAGCTCTCTCTCCAACAACTTGATTACCCTAAAAGAGTTCATGCTGGAAAGGCATGATACATGCTTGATTCTTTTCCTTATTTTCAGTTTTTCAGAGTAATGTGTCAATACTCTTGCTACATTTACCTCATTGGTTATTATGGTGCAAGCTGGTAACAACATAAATAAATGTCTGACAGTAGAAGATATCCTGTGGTATATCTATGCTATAAATACTATGCAGCTTTAAATTTCAAAGAATATTCAATAGTGCAGGAAAATATTCCAAATAAAATGTTAATTGAAAAAGACCCAGAAGTGTATATATAGTGTGATATAAATATTATCTAAAATGCATGCATTGTAAAATACTATCTCAGCCTCAGATATTAACATGACCACCACAGGATAGTAAGTTTTAATCTTACAATTTTAATCTTTATTTTCCATAGACCCTTTTAGAAGAGCAATTATTTTTACCCTTAAAAGAAAATGTAAATTTGTTTGAAGGAAATATCTGGGTAAGTTGTTATACTTAGAGAGATTCATGGATGCTGATTTTGGCTCCAGTTTTGACTTCTATTGTAACTTCTATTATAACTCTCTCCTACATCTAAACAAGTTTTTAGGGTGCTAACCAAACAATTGGAGTGATTTAAAATGTGCTCAATTCTGCAGATTCTGAGACATCTTTTTCATTAAACATAACACTCTCTGTTGACTCACATAATCAGTAGAATGGAATCTATTAAGTTATGCTCAACTAAATTTGACTAGTTCAGAAGACAGCTGAACTGAATTTCCTGTTTTTGTTTGTGTGTGTGTGTGTGTGTGTGTGTGTGTGGCATGTTTTATCAAGTGATTCATTGGTCCATATCAGATAAACACATGGACCGTAATCTCAAGATCGCATCTTCTTGCCAGGGTCTGTTTAATATACTACGTTTGTTTGTTGCTTAGTTTCAAGATGAATGAAGGGAAACCAGCACACTGGCTTTGATTTTGACAAGTTCCCCAGGTAATTCTCAAGAAAGTACTTGATTCTCCAGGGACTCAGTTTCTACCTCCATAAAATGAGGATCAGATGGTTTGATTCAGGGGTTGTTTCCAACACAGTGTATCTAACACTCTTGGCATAATCCCCAGCCACTCACATTTGCCCAAGCAACACTAGTTTTCTCTTCTCTCTTCCTAAACAGAAAGGGAAGCAGTCTTTTCCAGTTTTACTCTTCTAATATTAGAGAGCAGATCCTGGGGGCACATATCTAGAATCAAGTCCATCTCCACTTCTGGTTTTGGGGCCAGTGAAATAAATCTTTTGTGCTTCAGTTTTCCCTACCTGAAAATGGGGAAAATAATAGTACTTACTTATAGGCTGCTATGCGTATTAAATGGGTTAGTAAATGCCTAGCACTTAGAACTTTTCCTGGCACAGAGTAGGAACTATATGGGTGGGAGCTATTATCTTTATTATCTGCCTAGAAAAAGCTATGTCCAAGCTCAAGTTTCAAGGCACTTCCCCCTTGGATGATGCGTGAGATACACTGACCACTTCTTGCTTTACTTCTCGATTTCTAGGTCCTACACAGAACCTCTTCCTTCTGTTGATTCATTTAATACTTACGGTCACAAAGTCCAAACTCTTCTTTTTATAATACTGTGATTATACTTGATTAGGATTATGTGAGACTTGTCCCTTTTTGTTGTTGTTGTGATGGTGGTGATGGTACGTTGAGGGTGTGTGTGTGTGTGTGTGTGTGTGTGCATGTGCACGTGTATTATAGCGTGAGATATGGTTGCATAGCCAGCGTGATGGATGTGGGTATAGCTGTAACTTTCTACAGATTCATTCCATTTCTAGTTTTTATTGGGAAATCTCCACAGATTACTACTTCTGTTATGGGACATTTTATTGGCATATCTCTCAAAAAGTAAGTAGGATATCTCTCAATCATGCTTGTTGAGGGGTGGGAATGGGATAACCTCAGTTCTTCCAATATTTTGACAACAGAGGTTATTAGACAGGTTTAAGGGAAGGTGCTGAATGACTCAGAGATAGGGACCAACCATATGGCCATATTATTCAAGAATGGGACAACCTAATCAGGGCACAGGGAGCTCTAGATCCCACAAGGGAACATTACTCTCAGATTACAGGGACTGTGTTAGAAAACATTTCTCACTCAAACTGAAGAAAATAAAAACACAGATCCAAAGTAGATATAAGGTGGCTTCTGTGGCAGTAACCTAAGAGATAATTTTGTAAATGATTTGCTAATGAGACAAAGACATAGGCACGAGGGTGTTTCTCAGGTTCCATCAAAGTGATCAGGGTGTGTAAACAGGACAGTGTATTGTCCCCCCCCGCCCCCATGGCGATGTTGTATTGTCAAAACAGATTGAGTAATGGAAATGGGGTCTGGAGAAATGAGTGCCCATGAGGAAAGCCTTGTCATTGGCAGTTAGCAGTTCTCAGAGGAGATAGTAATCTGCATCTGAGGGCAGGCCCTGTTGTCTGGACAGAAATACTTAGCAAGTAATAGAATAATCCACTCAGATATTCCACTGAGACTATTAAGAGCATCTATGCCCAAGTGCTTTAATTCTGTGTTCACCAGGGACAGACTGAGACATCCTTTGTTCCATTGACTGTCATACCCAACAGTAGGAAGTGATGTCTGTGAATCTGCTCAAATGAACCTCCTATCTGGGGCAGATCACACAGGGCGTTGTGGACCATGCTAAGAATTTTGGAGGTTGGGAAACCATTTGTGGGTTTTAAAAAGGAAGTGAGAGAAAATGTGGTGATATTTATAGATTTATAAACTATAAAATCAGAGAAAAATCACTTACTTGAACTACTTTAAGTTTTAGAAGTCCAATGCGCTATCCATTGCGCCATGGAGCCACCTCTACTTTAAGTTTTAAAAAGAGAGTCACTTACTTTCCATTCACAAAAACTTTGGAAACACTCTAAGATATTATATTACTCAGGGTTCTCCAGGGAAACAGAACAACAGCATATATATCTGTCTCTATCCTGAAACCTCAGTCCTAGCTCTTAAGGCCTTCAACTGATTGGATGAAACTTGCCTACATTATGGAGGGTAATCTGTTTTGCTCAAAGTCTACTGACTAAATGTGAATCACATCTAAGAAATAGCTTCGCAGTATCACATCTGGATTGGTGGTTGACCAAACAATTGGACACGACACCAGCCAAATTGACACATTAAAATTAACCATTGCAGACAGAGAGAATTTATGATGTCACCCTTAGTTGAGAGGTGACTTTGTTAGTTCAGGAAAGTCGATTGGCCATTTCTACTTGAGGCCTGCAATAGGTAAGAGAGAGGGCCACTCTCCTTACCTGCTTCACACTTGAAGGGAGGCCTAAACTAGCAAGAGCATTTTATAACCCCCCTGGAAATCCAAGGTGATAAGTACCATTATTTGAACACTTCCCTTCTTTGTCCTATTATACAATCCTTTTATTGACAACTTTGTGATAAGGCTAAAGTCCTTTAGCTTCACTGTTGACATTGTAGAACCCTATCAATTGATGCTTTGTTGATTCACTTAAATTTTCCACCTTAGAAAAAATGAATGCCTCCATTTCTTTTATTTTTTATTAACATATAATGTATTATTTGTTTCAGGGGTACAGGTCTGTAATTCATCAGTCTTACACAATTCACAACTCACCATAGCACATACCCTCCCCAATGTCTATCACCCAGCCACCCCATCCCTCCCACCCCCACTCCATTCCAGCAACCCTCAGTTTGTTTCCTGAGATTAAGAGTCTCATGGTTTGTCTCCCTCTCTGGTTTTGTCTTGTTTCATTTTTACCTCCCTTCCCCTATGATCCTCTGTCTTGTTTCTCAAATTCCTCATGTCAGTGAGATCATATGATAATTGTCTTTCTCTGATTGACTTATTTTGCTTAGCATAATACCCTCAAGTTCCATCCACGTCATTGCAAATGGCAAGATTTCATTTTTTGATAGCTGCATAATATTCCATTATATATATATATCTCCACATCATCTTTATCCATTCTATCTGTTGATGGACATCTAGGCTCTTTCCATGGTTTGGCTATTGTGGACATTGCTGCTATAAACATTGGGGTGCATGTGCCCCTTCGGATCCCTACATTTGTATCTTTGGGGTAAATACCCAGTAGTGCAATTGCTGGGTCATAGGGTAGCTCCATTTTCAACTTTTTGAGGAACCTCCATACTGTTTTCCAGAGTGGCTGCACCAGCTTGCATTCCCACCAACAGTGTAGGAGGGTTCCCCTTTCTCCCCATCCTCGCCAACATCTGTTGTTTCCTGACTTGTTAATTTTATTTTTTTTAATTTTTATTTATTTATTTATTTATTTTTTATTCTTATGTTAATCCCCATACATTACATCATTAGTTTTAGATGAAGTGTTCCATGATTCATTGTTTGTGCATAACACTCAGTGCTCCATGCAGAATGTGCCCTCCTCAATACCTACCACCAGGCTAACCCATCCTCCCACCCCCCTCCCCTCTAGAACCCTGTTTTTCAGAGTCCATCGTCTCTCATGGTTAGTCTACCCCTCCGATTTCCCCCGCTTCATTCTTCCCCTCCCGCTACCTTCTTCTTCTTCTTTTTTTTTTTTCTTAACATATATTGCATTATTTGTTTCAGAGGTACAGAGGTACAGAGATTCAACAGTCTTGCACAATTCACAGCGCTTACCAGAGCACATACCCTCCCCAGTGTCTATCACCCAGTCACCCCATCCCTCCCACCCCACCCCCCACTCCAGCAACCTCAGTTTGTTTCCTACAATTAAGAATTCCTCATATCAGTGAGATCATATGATACATGTCTTTCTCTGTTTGACTTATTTCACTCAACATAATACCCTCCAGTTCCATCCACGTCGTTGCAAATGGCAAAATCTCATTCCTTTTGATGGCTGCATAATATTCCATTGTATATATATATACCACCTCTTCTTTATCCATTCATCTGTCGATGGACATCTTGGCTCTTTCCACACTTTGGCTATTGTGGACATTGCTGCTATAAACATCGGGGTGCATGTACCCTTTCGGATCCCTACTTTTGTATCTTTGGGGTAAATACCTAGTAGTGCAATTGCTGGATCATATGGTAGCTCTATTTTCAACTTTTTGAGGAACCTCCATACTGTTTTCCAGAGTGGCTGCACCAGCTTGCATTCCCACCAACAGTGGAGGAGGGTTCCCCTTTCTCCGCATCCCCGCCAACATCTGTCGTTTCCTGACTTGTTAATTTTAGCCATTCTGACTGGTGTGAGGTGGTATCTCATTGAGGTTTTGATTTATAGTTCTCTGATGCTGAGTGATGTTGAGTGAATGCCTCCATTTCTAATGAGCAGTCTTTCTCCTTACAAGGCAGTGTTTCAAAACCCCAATGACCAGGTTTAAAGAAGATGAAAAAGGGTATTGGAATCGATTCTAGCAGATTGCTAACAATCTTGTTTGATGACAGAAAAGGGAAAGTTTCCTTTCCACTTTCTAGTTTTTAAAGTCTTTTCCTGTACATTTTGGAGCCATGGTGATAAAGGCACTAACCTATATTTAGTCCCAAGCTCAGCCTTATCATCTAAGGCTGACAAGGCAAAAATTCTAGTTTCTAGAAAATTCTAGAAAAATTGACTCATCATTTAATTACATGAAAGTTAAAGGTCACCTTGTGATTAATTATTTGAAATAACAATAATCATAACAAATTCACATCATCTTTGTAAATTTTCATCTAAATTCTGACTCTAAAACTTATTCAGATCAGGTTAAAAAAAAATATCACCAAGGGCAAGTCATTTATTATCAATTGCAAGTATCATGGCCAGTAAATATGAGTTGGGTTCCGCATGAGCCATTTAGTTTTAAGGCCCATGTTTTAGTTGTATTCCAACGTTTTAAGCTCGATCTCTAGCCCTCTGAAATATATTCTTACTTACTAAGGGGAATGGGCAAGAGGTATGGAAAAATCAATACACGCATATGCTCCTGTAAGAAAACAACTCAGAGTTGCAGGTTGTTGCAATGTGGTAGTGGATAAAGTATGTCCTCGCCCTGGCATGGATGGGTGTAAAGGGCCAGCATCTTTCTGTCTGCATCACATTTGTTTACTTTCATTACCAGAAAAATAAATATTATAAAATGGAAAACAATACAAAAGAACAAAAATAAATTATCCAACATTCTCAGGAAACCAATAAAATTTTATAAAAATAAAAAGTAAAAACTTTTAAATTGACTTTCTGAAATATTATGCAATTTAAAGCTAAGGATTTTTGCAACTTAATCCCAGACACAATAATTACTTTTACTATAATAGATCACAAATCTATCCTCCTCCTCCTCATCACCATATATTATTAGTATAAACACTTCTTCAAATAAGTGTCTTTTATGATTTCTAGTGACTTTTCACATTCTTTTTGCATAATTATAGCAAATGGGACATATTGTTAAAATATGTGAGACAATCATGTAAATTTGAATATGGATTGACTATATTAAAATTGTTAATTTTGTAAGTTGTGATAATGACATGGTTTGCACATAAAACATACTCTTTCAATTAGCCATGCATAATGAAGTATTTATGGGTGAAATGACACAATGTCTAGAATTTGCTTAAATTCTCTAGCCCCTCCACACACACAAAAGTGAGGGTTTAAATGAAACAAGATTGTAAAAATATTTATAATTCTTGAAGCTGGATGATAGGTTCATGAGAACTTACACTTTTTTCTCTCTGATGAATCACAGACTTGTACCCCTGAAACAAATAATACATTATATGTTAATAAAAAATAAAAATGAAAAATAAAAGAAAGAGAATGTTGGATAATTTATTTTTGTTCTTTTGTATTGTTTTCCATTTTATAATATTTATTTTTCTGGTAATGAAAGTAATTCATGTTCCTTATAAAAATGTTGGAAAATCAGTCATAGTTTCATGACCCAGTGATGACCACTCAATATCCTGGAATATTTCCTGCAGTCTTCAGTGTAGCTATGTGCTTGTGACACATACAGTGTGTATAATGTGTACAAACAGGCTTTCATTCATTGTAACCCACTTTTTGCAATTTACGTTTTATCTTATGCATTTCCCAAGTCACTGAACAATTATTATTTTCACAAATCTGTGTGAATCTATGACTACTCCATGGCCTAAGTCCCTAAAATGGAATTACTGTGTTCAGAGTATGAATACTTGTAAGCTTCTTAGCATTTATTGCTTCATGATCCATCAGAAATTATTTTCCAATTTCCAGAAAATTAGCACTTATTTTAATTCTACTTCATTAGCATAAAATATTAACATGCAACTTTTTGGATAAATTGATGTATGAAATATTACATCTGTCTTCTTTTTTCATTTAACTTTTTGTGAGAATGAATTATGTTTCAATGCTTTTTGGAAATATTTTTTCAAATGTTTATAACTGTAATTTTTTTTTAAAGATTTTATCTATTTATTTGACAGAAAGAGACCCAGCGAGAGAGGGAACACAAGCAGGGGGAGTGGGAGAGGGAGAAGCAGACTTCCCGCTGAGCAGGGAGCCTGACGTGGGGCTCGATCCCAGGATCCTGGGATCATGACCTGAGTCGAAAGCAGACGCTTAACGACTGAGCCACCCAGGCGCCCCTATAACTGTAATTTTTTGCCTATTAAAATGTTTGATCAACTTTCTATTTCAGGACCCATCTTACTGAGTTGTTAATATTTTTCTGTAGTAAAGATACAAATTTTTTCTGTATTGTTGCTAATGTTGGCAAAAATTTTCCAACTTTTTCTTCTAAGTTCATTTGTTTTTTCCTAAAGAGATTTTACATTTTTATAGTCAAGCCTATCAATGGTTTTTATTGTTATTTCTTTCAAAGATTTTACTTAGTCCTTCCCATTCTCAAATAGTAAATATATACTTAAATTTGCTTCATGTTGATTTATGATTTTTAAAAATACTTTATTCTTTATTCCTTCTGAATTAAATTTAGGAGTATGGTGTGATGAGAAGCATGGACAGGACCTTTTCCAATCATTTCATTTTCATATCATATAAGGGATAACCTTTCATTTCCTTATTAATTTTTGGTCATAACTTTATCACACACTAAACTTTTATGTCCACTTTGTCACATTAATGATGCATTGATTTAGAATTATCTTTTCTTGGTAGATTTTTAAAAAAGATTTGTCTATTTGAGAGCGAGAGAGAGTGCAGCAATTTATTTATTTTAGAGAGAAACAGGGGGAGCAAGAGTGGGGCAGAGAGAATCTTCAAGCTGACTCCCCGCTGAGCACAGATCCCACTGGGTCTCCATCCCAGACCCATGAGATCAGACCTCAGCCAAAACCAAGAGTCAGACGCTCAACCAACTGAGCCACCCAGGCGCCCCCCGCCCCCCCTCCCTTGGTAGATTGTTAGAAGACCCTCTTTGTAGCCCCCCCCCTTTTTTTTTATATCTCCTACATTACTTTGAACATGACAGTCAATGAAAATGTGTTGTGTGATATAAACGATTGAGTCATTAATACACCTGGGAAAGTATTAACTTTAAGATAAATAACGGTCTGTTTTGACTGCTTTAAATATTTAATTTTTTTTAATAAAGATTTTTATTTATTTATTCATGAGAGACAGAGAGAAAGAGAGGCAGAGGGAGAAGCAGGCTCCCAAGAGCAGAGAGCCCGATGCGGGACTCGATCCCAGGACCCTGGGATCATGACCTGAGCCGAAGGCAGACGCTTAACCATCTGAGCCACCCAGGCGCCCCTAAATATTTAATTTTTGAAAAAAAGTGCTGGGCCTGATGGGATTTTAAATGACCCCTCCATTTTATGATTCTTTCATGTAACTTTACTCAGGCACAGTCATTTCCTAAATCAGAACACCAAGCTAGATTCTCATGTTCCCCAGGATCAAGATTAACATTGGGAGCCAAGGCTTTTTAATCCGTCATTCTTCCAAAGCAACTGTGGTGCAGGCCGGGATTTCTGAAACCTTAACAATGTGCAGACACCTTTTGCAAAAGACCTTTGACGACTGCACTGTGTCTCGCCAATCCAGCCGGATATCCATATATACCAACCCATCCTGGAATATCTCCACCACATTCTCCCTAAGAATTGGCCTGTGGGGATTCTTTCTTAGCGCCCCCGCGATCCCGCGCGCCCCCACACACCCACAGCGATCCTAACTCTACTGTGAACTGCAGCCCCGCAGGGACCCGATCTGCTTTTGCAACCTCTGCCGCCCCGCATTCACTCTCCCGATGTTCGCTCCCGGAATGAGCCCGCACCTTGCGGCTCTCCTCCGCCCACGCGAGCGGCGAGCGGCGAGCGGCGGAGCGGATCTCCAGCTTTCCGGCCGCCTCCTGCCTCCTCCCAGTGCCCTGGAGGCCGCGGCGTCTCTGGCGCTGGGCGGCCGCCTGTCTGCGCCCAGCTCGGCCCCGGGCTCGCCGGCCTCGGTCCGGGGCCCCCCGCCCGCCAGGGTTCCGGGCAAGCGGCGCAGAGGATGGATGCCCCTCCTCACCTCCTTCCCTTCCTCCTTTCCCTCTGCCTCCCTTTGCAGCAGTGTAAGAACGGATTGAGAGAGTATCTTTACTTCGTTACTTCATTAAGTAACGTCTCTGCTTCTTAGGGACCTGGGTGTCCGGCCTTCAGTTTCCGTGAAATAAAACAAGGGGCTGAAGTAGACGGGGCTTTTCACGCTGAGTCCCGGGAAAGAAAAGGCGCCTCAGGGGGCGCTGTTTGAACCGATCTAAACAAGCAAAACCAAACCAAACACTTCTCCCCTCCCCCGCAAAAAAACACAACCACAGAAGACCCAACAACAACAAACCCTCGTAAAAATGTTGAAGCAGATCACCTTCCAGGATTTTTTCAGTGCTAACATGCCATGCTTTAAGAATTTTTCTTCATTTTCTTCACAATGCATCACTTGCCTTTGTTTTCATCTGTAATGATTTTCACAAATTGGTAATTTTACCTCAACCGTTTCCCTATATACATTTAATAACTTGTGTACATTCCAACCATTAGCTGATTAAAGCAGCTTACATTAAAAAAATCAGCATCACACAAATTCTGTTCCAGAGAAAATTCTGGAATCTAGACCAAAGATTAGCGTTTTAGTCCTAGGTGTGCCACTGTTTTGTTTTGTCTTGAGCAATTCACTTCACCTCACTTTTGATCTCTGAAGAATGAACTAGTAGACCTGAATGGCCTCTTTCCTGTTTTGAGTTTTCAGGACACCCAGGCTTCCTGACCTGCTGGCAAACTATGTAGTCAGGCTAGGTAGAGTGTAGTTAAGTTTAACTGCCTAGGATGGTGCCCTGGCTCCCAATTAGGGGTTTTACCCCTTGGGGCTTTGGCCACTCCTTTCTTCACTGACCTTATAAATAGGAAGCAGGTTGAGTCATTTGCTGTGGGGGTTAGCGGGGGTTTGAAGGGCTCCTTCCTGATAGCATCTGAAGGTAGGTACCACGTGAAACCTATGGTCCCACTTCATTACAGGAAGAGGATGAGAAGACCATATACTTTTTTTACCTTTATGATAAGGCACTCTTCACATTCTACTGGTCTCCTAAGGCTGCTATTTTTGGTAAAGAAACTGTAAGTTTGGTGCCAAAAAGTTAAATCAAGTGAAATAGGATGCAAAACAGGAGGTTGCCTGAAGTGACCAAAAGGTGTACAGCTCTCCTTATATGGTCAACAGTCTTGAATTAAAAAAAAAATGCTCAGTTATTCTCAAGCTTAGAGGTTAGAAGAAGCATTAATGACAGACCTTTGATTTAACTCATAGATCACAGATCTTCCTGAATAACTACCATCTAATCTAGGAAAAGTTTTTGTTGAAGCAAAAGATAATGTGTTTTCCGCATGAAGGCTACTCTGTCTACAAGTTAATTTCTCAAACAGTTTCTTTGGTGACATAGTTATAGACAGAGTCTTAGGTCTGCTAGCATTCTGACACTTTTGCTATCCCAAAACCCAGTAAACTCATATCAATAGCTCATTTCTGTTTCGAATTATAAGATAGGGGCCTTCAAAGATTTTAAGAAGTTATTTGCCAAAAGACTCTAGGAATTTGATTTGATGTTAAAATATTAAAGGTTGAGGGTCTTTATGTACATTTCAAAAGAACATGGAGAACATTTGGAGATCTTTAATCCTTAGTAATAACTATTCATTTTAAAAGTTAATTAAAGTTCCAGTTTGAGCAGTTAAATGAAGCTTGGTATCAGGGAAACTAGGATTCCTGGTTCCCTTTAGTGAGAAATGGTATTTGAGATTAAGATCTGGGCACTAGGGGTGTTCATTGCTACTATGATATCCTTTAAGCCTTTCTGTAAATAGAATCTTAATGTATACATATAGATTAACATATATATGTATATGTATACATATAGAATCTTAGTTCTATTCACAGAATCTCTATGTACACACATATGCTATACATATACACATATGCACATATATAAATTACATAAATACCTGCTATATATATACACATACATAAATTCCACAAGTACATATGTATGTGCCACATACACATGCATATAGAAATATGTGTATTAGAGATCTTATGCCCATGCTGATCCTGCCAATTCAATTCTATCCTCACAAGGTTTTTGCCTTCCCTGTTCCACATTAGTTTGTCCTTCCTTCCACAGTGAGAAAACCAAGGTTCCCAGCCATCTCCATACCTTAGTTTATTTGCTAAACCCTATAATAGGTATGAGATAATTTCAAGATCTCTTTGCCCACGCCGTTAAAAAACAAACCTGTTACTAAGAATTCAGAATGTGTTTGCTGTTCTCCAGCCCCTGCTTTATGCCAGGCCCAAGGCTGGGATTCAGACGCTGTGGCCATAAGGGACTTGGAGTAGCTCTTACTGCCATTTCATCCCTGTAATATGATGGGTGTGTTGTTGTTGTTGTTTTAAATAACATTGGATTCATTTGTTTCAGTGTTAGTTTTTTTCCTCTTATCCTTTCTTTAGATTTTTGTGTATTCTTTGAATATATAGAATATTAACATGATTTCAAGTCAAAACTCTAAAAAATAGGATTTCTCAGGGAAATGTGATTGCCTTGCATATTCCTTCTACTCTGTTCCCCTCACCCCTTGCAGGTAACCATGTGCATGGTTTTCAGGTTTCTCATTTATTCTTTTTTTTTTTTTTTTTGGTAAAGAGATGGAGGTATATGTATGATTCGCTACACAAAAGACAGAATAATACATCTGCTGTTATGCATTGTGCTGTCAGTCACTTCACGATGTCTTTGGGAAATTTCTTCACATGAAATCATAGTGATCTTCCTCATTCTCTTTTATAGCTGCATGGAAGTTAGAAAGCAGCAATGAGCTAGAGATTCAGAGAGAGAAAAAGAGAGAAAGAGAGCGAGGGACAGAGAGGGCTACTGCTGTATGATGTGGGGATTTGGGGGAAAAAGATGAGTAAGAGACATTTTTCTTTGGAAGTTTTTCTCTGGGTTGTGAGGTGTAATTCGCTGCACTTTCTAACCCCTAAGAAAACTTCAGAGAAGGCCACTTTTCTCTTACATTGGATATGTCACTTTGCTGAAATAGATATGAAAGTGTAACAAGAGGGTTGATCTTATTTTAGTTACAGCAGAAGGTCAATGATATCATACAGTGGGTCATTGAAAAGTCCTGTTTCAACAGTGGCTAATGGTACAGATCTTTCCAGGTCTGGCTGGGCTGTATGAAAAGAGGCAATAGAACAGTGTCCCAGGAGATTTGATGACATTTGTTGGCTTGAGGTCTGATTTTTTTCCCTAATAGATTAAAGATTTCTATCTAATATTGAAAACTGCACAAATTTGTGTGGAAGAAAGCCTAGAAAAATTAAAACTATAGATTAAATAGTAATTGAAATTAATCCTAGTGTGTATGATAGAGGAGGGAAAATTTTGGTGCCATTATTTCTCTCTTCATGGTGTTGGACTTAAATCAGTTGAAATGTATTTCTGTACCGCAATTTAAGCTTCAATAAAAGTTTGCTTAATTCAAGGAAGAAAGAAAGAAGAAAGAAAGAAAGAAAGAAAGAAAGAAAGAAAGAAAGAAAGAAAGAAAGAAAGAAAAAAGAAAGAAAGAAAGAAGGAAAAGAAAGAAAGAAAGGAAAGAAAGAAAAGAAAGAAAGAAAGAAAGGAAAGAAAGAAAGAAAGAAAGAAAGAAAGAAAGAAAGAAAGAAAGAA